>NC_088921.1:11707500-11835000 GCF_038396675.1 Hydra vulgaris | reverse complement strand
TTGTGAGTCAAGCTATTTGCAGTCAATGTAGCAGCGCTCCGTTGTGAGTCAGGCTATAAAATAGTTGATGTAGTAACACTCCGCGCATGATTTGCAGTAAAAAAAATAAAAATAAAAACATTTTATTAAAAAAAATAAAAATATTGTTTATATTATTAAAACATTCAGAATGTTTTAAAAACATTCAGAATGTTTTAAAAACATTCAGAATGTTTTAAAAACATTAAGAATGTTTTTAAAAACATTCTGGTCAACTAAATTTGCCTTTTTGTGGTTTTTTTAAAAAACAATTATTTTGTAATTAAAGTAATGGTTTTAACTTTCTGACAATATGGAAATGTTGGAAAGAAGTCAAAAGTAATTAAAAGTGACATATTTGTTGGCGTAATAATCATTTTTACTCCCAAAGGCAACAATCTATAGGAGTATATATATATATATATATATATATATATATATATATATATATATATATATATATATATATATATAAACATGTATTTCTTTTTTGTAGAAACATCAAAATGGCACAAAATAATACATACCCAAGGAAAGATTAAAACATTCTTTATAGCCAAGAATTCAGGTTAAAATTTAGTGAAAACGTTGGAGTAGATTGGAAAAATCTTGGACGTTGGTTAAATATGGAAGAAAATCTTATTGAGATTATTGATAACGATAATACTAAAACTGATGAAAAAGCATATATAATGATAACTAAATGGGTGAAAATGAATGATAATCCAACCCTTGAGAAATTAAGAACAGCTTCAATAAACATGAAAAATATGGATTTAATCAGAAAAATTGACGATCTTACAAGTAAATGTTTATTAATGACTACTAATTAACTTACTTGTTTTGCAAAAATAATCTTGAATGTTTTCTACTTAATGTAAATTATGTAAAAAAAGTAAATGTAAGTTTTACATTTTTTACATTAAAATCTCTTTATGAATTAAAAATTCAATAATAAAGGTGCAACAGTTTTATTCTATACTGTTCCTTGCAGTTGGATTGCAAAATCTGTTACAATACTAAATTAATTTGGATTTAGTAACAACTGTGACCTTATGCCTAATTTCAAACTTTATTTAAATAACATGTCAGTCTCTTTAACTTGCTGTTTTTTAATGAGAAAAAAAGTTCAAGTGAAGGAATCTTTGTTTATGGGATATAGTACAAGTTGCTAAATGCTTTTAATCAAATAATAATTTATCTTAATACCAGACAGCTTCTTTAGGTCTCTTTGGATGGACCTAGTAAACTTAAAATTTTACAGAAAATTTCTAAGCTAAGATGAAGAGTATTATATATCCAAACTTAAAAGGCTAATGTTTACAACAATAACAACATGCAGTAATTATGTAGAGCTGCCCTATCTTAATAACTTAAATTATCCTTGTGTATTTTGTACATCAAAGCGAAAAAATCCTGTGGGCTAAGGTCTTTAAAGACATGAGTCACTTGACAAGTAAATTACAATTTACAATAACCAATAAAGGTCAAAGTAAACAAGTTGTAAATATATTTATTTTATAATTATTCTATATATCACAGGTGTACACAATTGGTAGTCAATGGTACCAGGTGACCAAATTTTATTACTAAACAAATAATATTTTGTTAAGAAAATCTATAGTCAGCCCGAAAGGCCGACTATAGATTTTTATTTACAGTTTTTGCGTGTTTTTTTTTTTTTTTAATTTTTAGAATTCTATAAAAAGAAAACTAATTCTAAAATAAGTAAATCTAAAATAATTCTTAAATCTAAAATTCAATTTTATTATTATTTTAGGTCTAAAATAATAATAAAGTTATATTTTGAAAGTCACAGTGCTAAAGTTTGTTTTACGCATTTTATATTATTAATTAAAACAGTTTATCAACTTCAAATCGACAATTAAAATTTTTTTAGTTTGAAGAATTGATAATCCCGGTGGTCAAAGTATCCGATGATTTAGTAAATTGATAGGACAATCTGATATTTTAGTCGGACAATGTCAGATATCCACTTTAATTATATATTTGAAAAATAACAAAATAGATGTTAAAAGAGTCAATTATTTAAAGAAAAGGTTTATTTGTTTTTAGTTTACTGTAAGTAACTCTTTAAATTTAGATAAGAAAATGTCATTGAATAAAAATTAAATTCTGCATCTTTTAGTATAAAAATTATTGAACAAATATTAGGCATTTTATAAAGAATTTTAGCATTTTTTTCCTTGGATGATAATTTTTAAAGTCTTTTATAAAAACTCAAGTAGGTCAGCTAAAAATGATAACCACAGTTTAATTTGTCATAAATCTTCATGTTGCATCAAAAGCCAAGTAATTAGAGGGGACACTTTTATTTTTATGTTTAAACCCACCCTAATATATAATATATCACGGTCTGATATTATATATAAATGTAAAATGAACATAACATCGCACTATGAGTATATAAATAAACATCCGAAAATAAAGTTTTTATAAATAGATTTCCAAGAATAAACAAGAGAATTAGTACTATATAATACTATAAGTATTTACTAATTATCTTGTTTATTCTTGGAAATCTATTTATAAAAAATGTCAGAAAGTGGTAAAGGTAGTGTTTCTCCTCCAATGTTAGATTTAGTGTTAGATATGCTACATTTTGGTCTTTTATTGAGGAATGACATGATGATGTTTTGTTGTCAAATTTAGAGAAAAAAAGCACAAGCATATCAAGCTGCTATGTTAAGATATACATTTTCTTTAGAAACTTAAAACATTTATGAATCATTAAGTCTAACCAAAAATGAAAAAACGTAACCTGTTATATTGGAGAAAATGAAAGTCTTTGCTATGGTATTTTTAATGAAACTTTGGAAAGGCATAAATATTTTAAATGTTTTCAAGAAGATAATGAATGTTTTGATGATTTCTAGATAGAAATAAGATTAATAAGTAAAAATTGCAATTTTTGTAATGCAGGAAATTGCACTTTATTAAGAGTTAAAATTGTATCTTCAATACAATGTGAAAAAGTACAAGGAAAATTACTTTCTAAAAAGGCGTAATAAAGCAGTGGAAATTTGTTGTACTTTCAAAAAAGCACAAGTGGTGATTTATGAAATAATAAAAGTGAAAGTATAGATTGGATTCGACAACAATTATACAATAGAACAAAATTTAATTCTCAGACACAGAACACTGGCAATAAAAAAGACTTTAGTTTAAATTCATTGGCATGTAAATTTCGTTTTAAAAAGCACCTGCCTAAAATAGACATTCCTGAAAAATTTATGTGTGGTTTGTTTAAAATAACAAAAAATGACGTGGTAGGACAATTTCTTTCAGTATATAATAGGTTAGGAACAATTAAAGGTGACCCTGTACATATTAAAGTATATGGAAATGTGACACTATACCATATTGGAGCACCATGGTGAGTGGCATTCCCACTTCTAAAACCATTAAAGTTAGAACTGGAGTGTATAAATCAGATTGTCGTTAATAAAGTAGTATATCAACCTACTGACTGGTTTCATCCAATTGAAGTTGTGAAAAAATCTAATGGTCAGCTTCATATTTGTATTGATTTGATACAGCTAAATAAAGATACAAAGCGCAAATTCTAAGAATTAAAAAGTGTAGATGATACATTGACCCAAAAAGGAAATGGGTGTAAATATATACCTAAATTAGACACTAACTCATGATATTGGCAACTGACCATGGATTTGGAAAGTCTGTTAAAGTGTGCATTTACTACACCTTTACTTAGCAATGCAAATTTATTTGCATTGTTAAGTAAATTAGCAGAACATAGAGTTACCCTTAATTTAGAAAAGTGCGCAATTAATCAAAGTTAGGTGGAATTTTTAGGATATAAAACTTCAACAGAGGGAGTGAAACCTCTGAGAAAAAAAGTTGAAGCAATACGAATTATCCCGAGATCAACCAGTATTACTGCTTTGCATAGTTTTCTAGGCATATTTATCAAAATTTAATCCATAACTTGCTAAACCAGCTCAACCTTTGCAAGATCTTTTAAGTTCAAATTTAGCATGGATATGGACAAGAAATCATACTATAAAGCACTTGATGAGACAAAAAATAGTTTGACAAATTCATCAACTTTGGAATACTATTATATAAGAAAACCAGTAAAAGTGAAAACAGATGGGTTTCATTAAATGGGCTTAGTGTAGTTGTTGCATCTAGATTTTTGACAACAACAGAAAAAAGTTATTATCTAATCGAAAATGAAATGCTATAACATGTTGCATGCATATGTCAAAGTATTTGTATAGGTTACTAATTTTTATTAAAAAAAAAACAGATCACAAATCTTTAATTCCTATATTAAATTATTGTTCACTTATTGATATGTCACCAAGAATTCAATGATAAAGAATGAAGTTGTTAGGATTTTCATTTACCGCAGAGCATGTTGCTGGTAAGTCAATTACAGATGCTGATGCAATGTCTTGTGCACCTGTTTCTCAACCTACAAACGATGACAAAAATTGCAGAAAATGATCTAAACATATGACATAAATAACATTATGTTACATATATGAACATATACATTAAAATAAGTAAAAGTATTCCGGATACAGAGAGTCATTTAGAAGAAATTAGACAGAAAACTTAGAAAGATGAACTTTTACAACAATTGCAAGAAAGTATAGTTTCTGGATGGCGGAATTCAAATAAATAATGTCCAACAATCACCAGCCTTATTGGAATTTTGAAGATGGAATAATTAAAATTGATGAGCTCTTGATGTATCAAAACTGAATAACAAAGTTAGTGTTCCAAAAGAAATTCTTTCCAAATTGCAGGAAGGACACTTAGGAATGGAAAAGTGAAAATGTTGAATCACTGTAGAATTTGAATATGAAATCTAACAATTTTTCTTGCAGTTTTAAGTTAATCATGCAAGAATATATTTAATCAAATTTATTCTGAAAAACATGTATTGCTTATTTTATTTTTAAAAATTGAACAATTATTGGTAAAGGTTGCAAAAAAGTGAGGCATTATCAAGTCAATTTCAAAATTGAAATCATTTAATAAAAAACTTTTGTCAATTTTGGTAGTTTTTTGATTTTAAAAGATTGGTTTTAATCTAAAATAGTTGCAAAATACGACATATAAATTGGGAAATATTATATATATGTTTTTTGCCATCTGTCTTGAATTATTGACATAAAACATTATTTATTGCTTTAATTAACAAAAAGCTGTCTGTTAGAAATACTTTCTTTCCCTGCATAAGTTTTCAGAAATGCTCATATATATAAATAATTATTAGTTGTTTCTTTAGATGAATCTGGCATACAAGCTTCTTCCCTGTCATTCAGACTTGCCATTGATATCCATATAGGATATGGTTTTGGATATGGATATATTTTTAGTGACATTCAATGCAACAAGTCAAAAAACATCTATGCTCTGTTATGCATTTCTAATCTTTAAAAAAAAAAAACTTTTTTTTACTTTGCATAGCCATAATGTAGAAAAAGTTAATTTTGTTATTATTTTTTTTAATATTGCGTCCATTAGTTTATATTTTTAAGAATTTTACTTATTTAGCAATATTTGTTGATCTAAAATATTTATTTTATTTATTTTAACATAACAAAAGCATTTTTTTTTCAAGTGTCATAGTTTTACAGTATCCACATTTACACCTATTGTCAACTATTTATAGTTTATATTTAAAGTCTTTTTTATCCATACAGGTTTTCTTTGTCTTTTTTTAAGAGGTTCAAATCAGTAAGGAGTTGCCGTTATTTTAATCAGTTAGTTCTCAAAATCCAAATGCAAAATACAAAATTAGTTTTATATTCATATGCAAATCATCAAAATTTATCAATATGCACTAAATTGACATAATATTAATACTTTTTAGCTATAAATTAAAGCATTCTGCAAATATCTCTAATAAATGATGTCGTTTACCAAAATTATTTATTAATTAAAAATTTAAGAATTTGTAAAATATCATTTCGATAGGAAAACAAAAACATCATAGCAATAAACAGCTTAGATAAACTAGAAAAAAAGTTAATATTGTTTACATAAAAAGATAAAAGATTCAGCATATATAATAAGATTAACGTCTTTTTTATATATTATATGTAAGAGTCTATCATTAAATTTTTAATTTTATTTGGTTCTTGCGCTCAATAAAAAGACATTCTTATGTTTAGCTTCCTATAAATTTTATAGGAAATTCATATGATTGATGATGAACACTTATTTTAAAAAACAAACGAAACAAATACAATTAATATTGATTCAAAAAAAATAATAATAATTTGCTTAATAAAGAAATGTGCTTAAATAAATTTTAAAGTCTGTAGATTGCAGCGTACATTTTAACGACTTAAAGCAACGCGCTTATATGGAGATGGCAAGCTTGGATAGAAACTACCAAGTTAGTTTTGTTTGGTATATGTTAATTATTTTGTTTTACTCAAAAAAATTCAGCCCAAACATTTTTTTTATCATTCTTTTTAATTCAACACAACTTGTCTTGGGTCTTTGGGATCCCTTTAAAATTTGGTACTCGAAGGTTGTTAAAAGCAAGAAATTTTTCTAGAAATAACTAAGAAAGAATGTACTAGGTTACAAAAATTTGCAAAGAAAATGTTCAAATTATCTTGGAGAGCATAATAGTTTTATTAAGTTAAACCAGGTTTTAACTCTTAAAAAACTCTTTGAATAATTTTTTCACTTTTTTATAATCGTAAATAATCATTTTATTATCATAAACCTTTGAATAATTTTTTCACTTTTTTATAATCATAAATGTTTATTCCCATTATTCCCAGTTTACTAAATCTTTTATTTTATCTCAGTATAATATAAATAATATATTTTTTTCAAAAGTTTCAATTTTATAAGCAAACACTTTTTTAGACAGCTATATTCTCTTTAATAAACTTTATATAAGAATCATTTAAGTTAATGCACTCAAATAGATAAATAATTTTGTTGAAAAAGAATGACAAATGATTTTTGAATTTTTTTTAAAAAAGGAAAAGAATAATTTAATCTTTCCATTGAAATGAAAATTGATGCTGAGCTCCATTATTCCCAGTTTACTAAATCTTTTATCTTACCTCAGTAGTTAGATTCTAGAGACTATTGAAAAATCTACTAGGTTGTCATTAGCAAAGGTAAGTCTAACATTTTATCTCTAATTCATGGGACTGGTTTTATTACCTCTCTTAAGGATCAGAGAGAACCATTTAAAAAAAACTTTTTTTAATTCTAATAAAATTCTTCCTATCATTCCAGTTAAACAGGTTAACCCATTGTTGGACATTCAAATCACTCTAGCTTCCGTTGCTAAAGTCATATCTCAGTTAAACTCTTCTGTGGCTTGTGTTCCAGACAACATTCCAGTCATAGTCTTACAAAAAAAATTTCCATATCTCTCTTCAATTCTCTGTAAACTATTTAATAAGTGCTCAACTGAATCTTGTTTTCCTACCTGTTGGAAAATGACGTCTATACAGGCTTGGCCAGGAAGGTGTGCGATTTCAAGTCCTTATATGACCACGCAAATAATATTTTGTTTTGATGATTTAACCACGGTTTTAAACAAATGCGCTGAAAAAATTAGTTTTTAATTACAACGAAAATAAATAATTTGGACACGTTTATCTTTACTAATGTTTTTTTATTAGCAAAACGCTTTTAAATAAAGTAGCTAATGATTTTAATTAAAGTATCATTGAAAGTTGTATAATTTTTATTTATATTATTTAATTATATAAGATTTTTTTTACAAGTAAAAGAAAAGTAAAAATTAAAAAATATATATATTTTATAAGCGACGACTTTAAATAACAAAGGTCTCTTTAATAAACTTTATATTAGAATCATTAAAGTTTTTGCTGAGAAGTAAAAAAAAAGACAAACTTTTTTGAAAGCCGTTTGAATTAAATAACTTTGATCTTTATGTTTTTATATTATTGAAACGCATTTAAATAAAGTAACAAATCACTGCCTATGATTTTTTATAAAAACATTAATGAATAATATATGTTTTTTTATATATAAGTATTTATTTTTTTTTATAAATGTTTTTAAATAAAAAAAAATTATAACAATTTTTTAAATAAACGATTTAATTATTTTTTTTCTTTTTTTACTTTTTGTGCGAAAAATTGTTAAGAATTGTTAAGAATCTTTTTTTAAACTTTTAAATGTACATGTTTATTAAACAATTGTCAGCTGTAAGTTGTTACTTTATTTAAAAAGGGTTTTGCATAAAATGAAATTATAAAAACAGTAAAGATAAACGATTCAAAGTTATTTATTCCAAATGTAATTTAGATAATCTTATTGTCATAGTTTACTATTTATTTTAGTTAAGTTTTAATTTTATTTTTGCTATTTTTGTTTTAGTTAAGTTATTTTTATTTTGTTTTTCGCTATTTTTTTTATGAAAATTTATTTGCTTCTTTAACGATAAGTTTTTTTTAAGTTTCTAAATAGTTGAGTTAAGATTTTTATAGCGCGTTTTTAAAACGCATACAAATTTTTAAAACTTATTAACAGCCATGGTCAAGTTAAGTAAAATCAAATAGTATTTGCGTGGTCATATTATGATGTGAAATCGCACACCTTCCTGGCCAAGCCTGCTTCTATGGTTCCAATTTTTCAAAACTCTGGATAACATTCTGACCCCTGCAACTATTATCTGATCTTCTCTCTATTATTAGCAAGGTCTTACATCTAAAGTCTCCAAAGCACAGATGTTGAAGGAAAAAAACTAGACAAATAAGAGTTGTTAGAGCATTTAGGAACAGTCACAGAAAAAGGATGAGACTTAATTGAATAACGAAAAAAATACGAGAATGAATTTTAGTAGATGGCATAAGATGCGCTAGCTCTTTAGAGCAGTGCCCGTTATAGTATTTGTAGCAAAGAGAAAGAAAAGCAACATTACAATAATGTGATAATGGTTGGAGGTTGGCTGCAAGAGCAGGTCTAACAATGCTTACAATTTATTTTGCACCTTGTCTAAAAGAGAAAGGGTATCATTAGAAGATCTGCCCCAGATATTGCAACAGTATTTCATACAAGGCCGGTTTTGAGATTTATAGGGTAGAGAATAGAATCCAGAGTAAAAAGTGTCGAGCTCGATAAAGAGATGCAACCTTAGCAGATGTTAATTTTGCAACAGTGATGACTCATTGAATACATTACCGTTCATAAATATAGGAAAATCTAAATTGAGTTTTATCTGAATTAAAGTTCACCAGCCCCTGTGAGCCCCATGCTTTAGCAGAAGTGAGATCTTATCAAGCTCAAATGCCCCCTCCAAACAATCTGAGAGTGTTGGCTTCTTATCATGACATAAATAAATGGTAGTATCATCAGCGAACAATGCCACCTTAGATATGAGAATATCTGGAAGATCGTTAATGTAAATTAAAAAGAGTATAAGGCCAATAATTAATAGAGTATAGTGATTGAACCTTGAGGAACCCCTGAAGTTACAGAATATGAATAAGAGTGCTGTCCATCGAGGACAACTTTTATATTTATATTAAATATAATACTAATATATATGTTTTCTAATATATTATATTTATATTTTATATTTATATATGTGTTTTGTAATATCATTTTTAGATCAGTTATTATAATCTAATGCAGCTTGTGCATTTAAAACATGTACTTTTTATGAAAATGTTTCTTAGCAATCTTTATACAAAAAAAACTTCTTATCTTTTTTAAAATTGATATTGTTTTTTTTGGCTTGTGGGTCTTTATTAATTTATATTATTGGTTGAAATACTTAAAGTATACCGAAATACTACAATGATAAAACACATATTTTAAAACAAAGAAATAAATTTTATAAAAGTATGTAAGTTCATTTAAAAAAAAATTTTTGAAAATTTCAGCCCTAGTTTTTGTCAATTACTATTTGGTTACTGCTAGTAATAGAAGATTTCCTAGACTTGTACTTTTTTTTTTGCATTTGTACTTTTATCATGTTTCTTTGCTCAAAAAATATTTTTTTGAAATTAAAAAGTTGAAAATAAAATTAAATCGTTTAGAAACTTCTTGTTCATCAGAAAGTTCTACCAGAATTTCCGCCAAGAAAGGTAACTATTATGTTTGATATATTTAAAATTACTTAGTATTAACTATATTCTAAAATGTTTTGTGGCACAAAACATTTTAAATGTTACTAATTCTTGTGTTACAGTGTTGTAAAAATAATATTCATTAAACCTTTTTTTTTATGTTAAATATTTTTCTCATATCTTTTTAAATTGATTTTGTACTAAGTATCTATGTATCTATAAAATTTATAATCCTAAATGTATAACATTTTTTATGAAAATTATATTTTTATGTTATCCCTTTTTTAATTAAATATTTAACTTTTTTTTTTTATACATTTATTTTTAGATGTTAAGTTTTATTGCTTGTTCTATTTTTTGTTGCAAATCGATAATTTGCTTTATTG
The DNA here is from genome assembly GCF_038396675.1 of Hydra vulgaris. Lineage (NCBI taxonomy): Eukaryota > Metazoa > Cnidaria > Hydrozoa > Anthoathecata > Hydridae > Hydra > Hydra vulgaris. Next base: position 11,824,520 of record NC_088921.1, on the reverse strand, counting down.
TGTTAGTGGCTCATAAAGAACCAGACTTTTATTTGCCTTTAACTTTGTTATTTCTTATCCAATTTTATTATTTCTCTAAAAGATTCCTTATTCAATCCTCTAACAAACAGTTTATTCATTTTTCAGTTACTTTTATGAAAACTGTTTTATGATAAAAAGTAATGACCTCCAAATATTCCAAAAAGTTTTCTTAAAATAATACTCACAAATTCTTTAAAAGTTAAAATAGTTTTCTTTGTGATTTGGGTTTGTCACATTTTTTTTGAAAAACAATCAAAATAAGAAATGGAATAGGTTTGAAATTATTGTAAATCTAAAAACATTTATAATTTAGATAAACAGCTAGATTATAACAAGATGCCAATCTAAGGTTGTAGTACTGAATATCATTTGTGATTTTAAAATAGCTATTAAAAGCAATTGACATGTTATCATGAATGATGTCTCATACAACAGCAAAATTTAAGAAGTAGTTGAATTCATCTTTACTTACTTTTATAAAATATATAATACAATAAGCCCGGATTAAAACTGGAAACTTGGCTGGAAAAGAATTATTTGTTTAATTTTATTTTGAAATTTATTAGGTTTTTAATTTGAGATTTTAATTTGAGTATTTTATCTCCATTTTTGAAGATAAATACATCTCAAATTAAAACCTAATAAATGGAGATAAAAATTGAACCAAACATGCAAGGTCATGGTTAGGATTCTTATGGAATTTTCTTAGAGATTTACTTACAATAAGTATATATATATATATATATGTAATAATAAGATAAGTACAATCAGCAAAATGATTTGTTTTGGAAAGTTTTATACATATGTTTATAAAACTTTCAAAAACTTTCAATTTTAACATGATCTGAAAAAAAAACTCAAGATATTATTTCGTAAAAGTTATATACACTTTTATAAAGGCTTTCATAGTATAGTTACATAAAATATGTATCAAATCATCAATTTATTTGAAATTTTTTAAATTTTTTATTAAAGCATTAACTTTAAATTGGTGTTTATACATTGTATTTGTGATTATAATGATCATAAATAGACAGAATAAAACAAAAACTTTTCCAAATTGTTTACCAAGAAAAATAAAAAACTTGTTTAAAAAGTCAAAAAAACACCAAAAAACAACAACAAAAACACGTTGTTTTGACCCAAAAAAACGCAAAAGGAAAAAAATATGTTTTTTTGCAACTCTAATCAAAAATTTATTTGAAATTTTAAACAATAATCATTATTTGTTAATACAACAGTTCATTGTTTTGAAATTTATTATCTTTGGTTCACATTGGAATCATCTACAAATTTAATTACAACTTCCTTATAATTTCCAACTTCTATTTTTTAACTTCACTATCTGGCTTTGGTGGATGCTAAATCCACCTGAAGAGTATGAGGGCTTTATATCAAACTTCCTTTTTCGATTTTGTTGTAACTGCTGGCGACAATTAAGTGAATTATTTCTGGATTTTAAAACAGATTTTTTCAAGCGAAGAAAGTTTTTTTTTCAAATCTGCTTTGTATTATATTTTATAAATCGTAAGTAGTTTTTAGACGCTTTTTCAAAATATTTCAGTCTAAAATATTTTAAGTGCTACAAATTTTTAGCATTTTCTAAATACATCTTTGTTGTTTGTAAAAACAGTTTTTCTAAAACTTTATGTTTAGAGGTCAAAACATCAGTTTTAGACATTCCAGGCAGTCGTTGACTGGTGACCCCATCGTTATTTTTTCCGCTGTGCTATAAGTTTTTTGGTGGCTTATTGGTAGCCAATCAATGGTAGCTATTCAGCATCTTAAAGGATTTTAAGAGATAAACTATCATTAAAGTATATGAAAATAAAAAGTAAAAACTGTGAACCTCACAGAAAATGTCGTAGTAATCTTATGACAGATCTTTTCTTAATTCAAATAAACATGATTTAAGTAACATTTTTGCTAAATAACTAAAAGTTGAGAACAAATAAATCAAATTAATAACAATATTTCTATGTTGTTATATAACTATTTTATTATATATACTATTGTACAAGTGTAATATTTCAGTTTTTTCAGAAATTAAGCAAGGAGAAGAATGAAAAATAGATTAAAGTTTTTCAAGAAATAAATACTGAAGTCGACTCTTTGGAAAAAACTATTATTGATAAAGATGGTTTTTTCTGAAATTGAACAAGGAGATGAATAAAAAAGAGATTTTTTCAAGAAATAAATGTTAAAGTTGTCGCTATGTAAAAGACTATTATTAAGCTTAATAAAGATGCTGATAACTTTGCATTTGAAGCAGAAAAATAGAAAAATGTTACAATCTATCAAATTGAAATGTCTTGAAAAGAGTTGTAATTTACAAAGAAAGTATTCTCATTGAATTGAAATCCAAGAAAGTAAATATGGTAGAACTAAGAAAATAATTCATTAATCACAAATTTATGAATTGTTTTTATTATTTTATGTATTAAAGTTTCATTTCTTGATGGTAGCATAATGTTAAAAATACCCATTCCTGGTCTGCAAAACTTATTTACAAGTTTTGCAGACAAGGTATTTTTAACACTGCCTAGAAGAGCAGTGGATTGCAAAACATCACTTTAGCAATTCCATGTTATTTAACATAAAGAATAACATTATTGAAACCTGTCTAAACCACAAAGGTGTGGAAACTTTAAAAAAAATCCTCTATTTATTCAAAATTTTATAGTTTTGCAAAAAAAAAAAACTATATAAATTAGATGTCTTCTCTAAAATCCTCTTTTTCTTATAGAATAGATGGCTAGTAGACATCTAACGTCATCAATATAGAATGTCAAAGTTAAATATCAAAATAAATATTGCAATCATTTTTGGTTTTTCATAAGGACTAGCAGACATCTACGGTCATCAATATAGAAATAAGGTCATCAGTATAAAATGTCAAAGTTGATATATTAATATAAGCAAGAGTTATAGAATTCATATATATTGTATTCAGTTGTATCATTTTTTATTATTAAATTTAAAAAAAAAATTTATGATTAGTGTTTCATGTTGTGAGATATGTAAAAATTTATTTGCACCATTTAAGCTTGAGTTCATTACAAGAAAGATTTAAGTATGGCAAAGTTTTGCCAACTTGTATAATAAGTACTGTTATGCAAAATTTTCTGTATAACATTTGTTTTATATCAGAAACAGGTAACATTGCCTGTTTCTGGTAGAGACAAATGTAGCTTTTATTAGTTACATTTAGTACATTTACCTTTATAGCAAATGCCACAGGGAAACTTTACACCCTATATAGTATAAGGTTATTCCACATAAGATGAGCCAAATATTTGAAAATTTCCTGAATGACTCAGATTTTTTTTTAAACTTCTGTAGATTTTGTGGAAAAAAGAATTTCTTAAAAATTTTAACTCATTATCTTGAAGCATTTTAAAATTATGGCAATTTTCTTAAATGTCTTAGCTTATTTCGAGCAATTTATTGTTTTTTCAAAATAATGTTTTTTTCAATCCCATATAAATAAAAAACTATTTTTCTTAAATACTTAAAAATCAATCTGATGGCAGTACAGTGTCTCAAAAAATTATCCGACCAAACAAGTTTTTCCAAAAAAAAAATGTTTACACTCTAAATTATACTAAAAACAATGAATAGCAATACTTACTTTGTCTGTCATTTTAATTATATTGGGTATGTTATTTAGCGTTTATGTTTTTTGATTCATGCTTCAGTTGGTTTGATATTAGTCCTAAAAGAAACTTAGTATTGAATAGGCTTGTAAAAAAATTATCCGACCAAGTGATATTTAAGTAAGTTTAATTAATTTTATGTGAAATTTGTTGAAATATTTTAGCAAATTTTTATACAATTAATGAAATTGCATAGCAAAAAACTGTTTTTTTGTAGTAAAAAAAAAAAGCTTTGTATAAAAGAAAGGTTTCGTGTTTTTTTAAGTAAAATGGTTGGAGGTAAAACGTCACTGGACTGTTTCTCAGAGAAATTTAGCTGTCGATCTAGTCAATCAGGGTAAAACCTATCGTCAGGTGCAGCAAGAGACTGGAATTTCTCATAATACAGTATCCAACATAATGAAGAAGTATAATTTCATCAGAACAACAGCCACAAAAAAGGGCAGGGTCGCAAAAAATGACTTCTAAGAGTTTTCATAGAAGCCTAATTATACAAGTCAAGAAAAATTGCTTCATTCCTGCTTGAAAACTGGCTGAGCAAGCTGAAGAGAATTATGGAATCAAATTATCCCATCAAACAATCAGAAATTGTATCCGAGACCAGAGATTTCAAGGACGACTTGTGTATAATAAATCATATTTGAGTAAGAAACACATGAAAAGCAGATTGGAGTTTGCTAAAAAGTTCAAAAACATGCCGTTAAGTTTCTGGAAAAAGGTCCTGTGGAGCGATGAATCAAAATTCAACTTAAAGTCATCTGATGGAGCCCAAAAAGTTTGGAGAAACGCAGGAGAAGCTTACAAAAGTAATTTGTAAATTATTTTTGGCCATCTTGGACTTCAAAGTTATAAAAAAAACACTTTCAAGAAAAAATTTCAATATTGATAATACAAATGAAAGCGAAATACCCAAGCAAATGTGAAAATTTTGTTATTTTGTGAGAATATAGTTGGTAGTCATCATTCCTGATGTCATTGATGTCATCGGCCATTTTGAATTTGTTATATAGTCAATATTTTTAAAACCAATGAACATTTTAATATAAAAATTTGTTGATTTATTCTTTTTTAAAAGAGGAATTTTAAAAAAATTTTAAAATAAAGATATTCGTACATAGAAGCTAATATTTTCCCAATATATGAATAACTTTGAAACTTAAAAAAAGCCAAAAAATAAATCTCAATTGCAATAGAAGAACATAAAAAATAAAATAATAATTGATATATATTGCTTTCAAAATAATAGTCTATATATTTTATTTAAACATTGCAAAATTTAATGGTAATTCTTCAAATTCTTGCTCAGAAATTTGATAGCTTCTTGCTAATTGACATTGCGCAACTAGAGTATTTACTTTTGCTAAAACATTTACAATGGGAACTCAACATTTGTCTTCTTGCTTGGGCTATTTAAAGTTTACTCCATTTTGTTGCATAAATTTTGGATAAATATCTGAATCATCTGCGATTTCTTGTACAATTCCAAAGTACCACTCATTATCATAGACACATGCAAGATATATTTTGACATGCAAATCATCTATGCTTTCCTAAGACCAGCCTTCTTTATTATTAGTTGCATTAACTGTTGCAAAACATGCATCACCTGATGTACGTTTTATTTCAAGCTTCCCATCATTAATAAAATAGTGATGTGACAGCATTCCTTAAAATCTTTTAGAATTAGTTTGGCGGTCATCAAGCTAAGCATTTTCTATATGATCTGTTATATTAGTTTCAGAAATACTAATAAATTTAATACCTGTTATATTTTCAGTACACCATTTATATATTTCATTGGCAGACAATATTTGGTTATTTTGCAGGCTAGTCCTTGCTACAAGTTATTTTACGGTCCCACCAATGCCATCACATTGACTTTTACTGTGACTTTTTGCAAAAAATGCCACTGACGTATTCCACAGTCTTAAAAATGATGACATAGATTGCTAAGAGTTTTATAGTTTTTGTATTGGCTAGCTGCACCATCACCAAAGTAAAAACATAAGGTCAAATTCGCCAGAACAATTTTTATATCTTCTAAAACTCTAGCTAAAAATGCATTAACAGCATTAGCATCATATTGCTTACAGTCAGATATTATGCAATAGTTTATTGGTTTGAGTTTATTTTCAGAATCTTGGTAGTAAATAACAATTGGATGTTGTGTTGCTTGGCTTATATTCCAATGAAGTCCTTGGACTGCGTCTTGTGCTATAAAACTATAATTTTCTGCAAAATCAAGCAAAATAATGATTTGATTTTGTTGAATATTTTCTTTCAAAATTTGTAGGAATAAGGGCTGTTTCTTAGAAATAAAATGGCGTGATCGCAAGTTTTCAATTGTAGAAACAATTTCTTCAAGAACTTTTGTAAGTGAAGTTCAAAAGTTAATAATAGCTCCTTTTTTAACTACTTTTTGTACAGTACTATATACATATTATATACAATATCCTTATATTCAAAACCATGCTGATTGAAGATATCATTTTTATACTGTTTTAAGATCTCTACATTAGGGCAGTAATCACAACTATGAAGCATACAGCTACGATTCTCAATTTCACATGCTGTTTTTAATAAAAGTTCTTTATATTCGATGTTACTGGGCACTGCATAAGTAACCAACTTTGACAGACACAATTTGAATGTACACCAGATGCACTTTTTACTGTTGCACACGATTTTAGACAAGGCTGATAAAATTTTGAAAATCCTATTCTCTCTCTCCTGTTTTTAGAAATTCTGAATGTCGCTCTTTTAGATTTACAAGTAATAATTGCTTTTGGATATGTTGTTTTTGACCATTGATTTTAACTGAAACAAACTCTTTCTTAGCAGGACATATCCAAAAATATTATTCACTCTGATAAAAATTCTTGACATTTGTTTTAAGTGCTTGTGATATCTTATTTTTAGTAGTTTTTTTACACTCTACTAAGATACCTTTAGACATTTTTAGTTAATGCGCTTTTTTAACCTTTACAACTGTAGAAGTAATTAATTGAGAATTAATTTTAGCTTTAAAAGCCCAAGTGATTTGGATATTTAACAATAGGTTAATCTGTTTAACTGGTATAACAGGAAGAATATAGCCATTTGATTAAAGAGTGAAGTCGGAAAAACAGCTTGTTCCATATATATATAAAAACAGCTCGTTCCATATTTATAACTCTGTCGTATTGTAGGGAGAAGTAAAAAGATCAGATCCATAAAAAATCAGACCCATGAATAGGTGCGCATTGATGCATATATAATATGGATACAAACCTTTATGTTTGCTATTTATTTAGATGCTGGCATACAATATCCTTAGATTTTTTTATTTTTTTTTTAGCAAGCTTTTGATGTAAAAAAATGAAGCGATGCTGCAAAATTTTGTGGGCTAGTGCATTGTTAATTTACTGAACTTTGTTAACAAAATTTTTAGAAGCCTATTTAAAACATTTTTTTCAAGTTTTTGAATACATTTTTTGTAAACAGTTATGTTTATGTTCATTATCATTATTGGAAATTAGACAATACTAGCTGGAGTTACCCGGCGTTGCCCGGGCCAATATTTAAACTGGCTTACCTGATATCTGTACACAAAAATGGGCACAAAAATGGGCCCAAAAAATGGTCTCCCCTGACCCCGGGGGTCGGGGTACGGGGTCAAAACCCAGCTAAGAACCTTCTCCCCCTCGAGGACTACCCCCATGCCAAATTTCATCGAGATTGGTCCAGCGGTTTGGATTTCTATAGAGAACAAACAAACAAACACACACACAAACACACATTGCCCTTTATATATATAGCTGGTGTTACCCGGCGTTGCCCGGGCCAATATTTAAACTGGCTTACCTAATATCTGTACACAAAAATGGTCCCAAAAATGGTCCCCCCTGACCCCGGGGTCAGGGGGCCCATTTTTGGGCCCCCTTGACCCCGGGGATCGGGGTATGGGGTCAAAACCCAGCTAAGAACCTTCTCCCCCTCAAGGACTACCCCCATGCCAAATTTCATCGAGATCGGTCTGGGGGTTTGGATTTATATAGAGAACAAACAAACACACACACATTGCCCTTTATATATATAGAAGATAAAAAAACAATTTCATACATGCATCAAATGCGGTAAATACATTTATTAAAGAAACTTTAATAAATGTATACCGCTAATAAAATTTTATTCTTTTTTAAAATGTTATTTATTTTGTTTAAATTTATTAAAATGTTATTCTTTATTAATTCTTTTGTTTAACCGTCATTAACAAAATTTATTAATCAAATAATTTTTTTACAAATCAATAAAAATTAATTTTTTAATTTTCCTATTGCATAAGTATTGAGAAAAAACGTCTAATAAAGCAAAAAAATTTTAATTGCGACAAGACGTTAAAAGAAATAAACGAATAAATGTTTTAAACAAATAAACTTTAGAAAAAAAATTAACCAAAATTTCTTTTAGTCTCAGCATTCATAGCAAATTAGTTTCTTAATTATATAGACTGATAAAAATTGTGAATAAATTGCATATCAAAACTTTCAAATGTTGTTAGATTGTATAAAAGATAATGTTTTTTTCAATGACTCTAAAAAAAAGAATACAAAAGTTGTATTTTTGTACAAAATTTTCTAAAAGGTTGTTTTTTTTTTAATTTACTTTCCTAGAAAATTTAACATTTAACTTAAATTTTCTAGTTTGTTTAATTAAACTTGATATTTCGTTACATTTTTGTTTTCTTTTTTAAGGCTTATTATTTTTTTTTTAAGTAGATAAGTTTAGCTTTTTGTCGCGAATTATTAAATGCTTTGTAAGTTAAAAGATGCGAACTGCCATGGTCAGTTAGTCTAAAAAAAATACTCTAAATGTGGACAAACAAAGCGTACGACCACACACGCTTCCCGGTATGGCTTGGATGTATGCAGCCCCGTTTCAAACTTGCCCTGCCCCCAGCTATATTTTATCAAACCTGGCCTGGCCAAATTTTAACTCTGGTCACTTCATAATTTTTTGTCAATCTTGCTTTACAACTAAATGTGAAAAACTATTAACTAGAATTAAGAAACCTAGTCCAAACTACATTTAAAGTATTCAACTTCATCAGTGATATGCAGAAGACAATGAACATTGTAGACACATTATGTATCACCAAAGTGTTCATGAATGATTGACAGGATTTATCCTTTTTTCATTTTTTACTCATTTCATCTTTTTAATGGCAAAAATGTTTGGCTGTTAATAATAATACTTTTGTACTTCATTGAAATTGTCAATGATAAACAGTAGAGTGCTGGCTCCAAAAAGCCCGTGCAGGATTTCTCTAAAAATGCCTATTTATGTGGTAATTTGCCATATATGCATATAGTAAAATCCACAAGTTGATTCTATCATCTGCATATATGGTAAAATTAACATATGAATAATTTTTGAGAATGAAATAAAAAGTAAATGGATAATTTTTATCACCCAATAGTTTATTTCCTAAAACAGTATATTGTCTTGAAAAGTATTTTTATATTGTTAAATAACTGAACAATAAATAATCCAGGAGTTATAAATACTTTACATGATTCCTGCATAGCCTCAAGGACCACCATGCCACTGATAATAAGCTAGGAAAATGTTTTTACATCTTAGGATTGATAATGCTCTTCAAAACAATGATATCAACATACAGTAAGATTGTTTTAAGCAGAGGTGGACTGAGGTGCTCAAGCTACTCAAAAATTTATTGCTGATGTTTTCTTACAATAGTAATTTCAATACTTTTTTTTCAACTTTAACAACAATGCATTGTAAGTGCTTTAATATATTTTACTATTAGGTTAAATATAGACTAGATGAATAATTTTAATTAAATACTGATTCAAATTTAGACAAATTAAATAGTATATCTGAGACTTTTCCATAATCAATTTTATTGTTTATTTAGCAGCAGCATTTTTTGACTAATAGCTAAAACATTTACCAAATAATTTTAGAATTTTAATTACTCTCTCCAGCACTTTTTTTTTTTCATGAACTTGTTGTTAACAAGAGTTATTTTTTTAAGAAAACAACATACTATGAATGTTTTTCAATATTTGCTGTTTTTATGTTACTTTTATGTTACTTTGCGTTTTGTAGAAATTTATTTTTGCTACTTCTGCAAAACTGAGTTTTCAATACTTGACAACATAGTGCTTGATTCTTTCTGAAATTATTGTTTCTAATAAAAATACCTGATGTTCATTTGTTAATGGTAAATCAGTTTTACTTTTACTTGGTTGTATTAGGTAAAATTTAAAAATGATTGTAAGGAAGTTTCTGAATTGTCATTTTTCTAAATTTAAATCTGCTACAGTCATATCTATTTTTGTAAATATTGTGTTGTAGGCAACGACATTCAACTCTCGATGTAAGGTTGAAATCAGGATTGTTGTCGCTACCAAATACTGAATGTTGGTATCAATTTGATTTTTGTCATGTTGTTTACTTTGAGACAGTATTTTATGTTTGAAAAAGAGTAGCATTAAATAACATTAATTAATCAGATTTTATCATTTTTGTCTTTATCAAGAACTTTTAGTTTTCTCCTTTGCATGTTATGTAGGTTTCAATCTTGTTCAAAGTCACAACTTCATTTATTTTTATGTAATATTAGTAAGTATAACCTTAAAAAACCTTATCAAATCTTATAAACATCAAAGTTATAAATGAAATATTTAAGTGTTTGGAGTAAACTAACATTAATATTACTTACTAATGAATAAATAAAAAATTTTGATTTTTTGTAAAAGTTTCACTACATTGTTAGTAGTAGGGGAGACCGGGGCTAGTTGGCTTGGTTTTTACTCTATGAGCTCTGTAGCCCTAACAGTACATTTTTTTAAAAATATTAAAGTGTAGTCTTAAAGAGTATGGATTAGGGTATCTTATAAAATTTGCATTCATTTACAAAAAATATTCTTGGGGCCTTTCCGGGCCCTCAAAAAAAAAAAAAAAATTTTCGCCAACTTACCCCACCACGGGGTAAGTTGGCGCAAACTATAAAAATGATTGTTAATACACTATTAAGTGCAAAATTAATAGAAATTTTTTTAAAATTAATTTTTACAACATTTTTATCCCAAAATTTAATACTATTTTTAGCTGGTACCAAATATTAGTCCGTATAAAAACCAAACAGTAGCCCACCTTATATCTGTGGAAAAAAAAAACTAAAAATATATTTTTTTAAATTTTTTTGTAAGAATAAATATTTTCAAATTGTTAAAAATTAAAAAAAAAAAAAAATTATAATTTTATAAAAATAAATATTTTTTTCCATAGTAAATGCTATGAGCCAACATACCCTGTGAAAAATTTGTCAACTTACCCCGAAGCTTTTTTTTATAATAAACAGTCTATAGATCCTGAAAAACGGCAGCTTTGAAAAAAAAGTCTGACTGGATATAGTAAACCAATTGTGACTGGAATTTTTGCAATATTTTTTTTCATACAACTAAATATTTTCTTTGTAAAGTAAAAAGGAAGTGATGTTCTAAAAGGTACGTTTTTGTCCAAAAAACGCATAAATCTCAATATCTCCCATGTGCATGCGTGAATCCTGACAATACTACAGTGAATGATGAAATGGTCAATAAAGAAGTTTCTGAGTAATTTTTGTCACTTTCTGATGAAAGACTCTAAAGATAATCTCAGTTCGTCTACTTACCCCTGCGGCCAACTAGCCCTGGTCTCCCCTACTACAAAATACTGTTGAAAAATTGTGCAGCTTTTTTGAAGTCGGTTTGTTAATAAAATTTTAATTAATATTCTTTAAACGAAAATTTTTATTGCTTGTAATAGAAGACTGGTCAGAACTAATAGAAGTAATAGAAGATTGTTATTGCTTGTAATAGAAGATTGTTTAGAACATAGTTTTTTACTTTTATTTTTCTGTAAGTTTTGTGTTCTTTCATGCTCACAAAAATTATTTTTAAATTAAATTATTTAGAATCTCAAGGTTCAACAGAAATAACCAACAAAGGTAGTTATATATATTTTTTTAATTACATAATATTTAGTGTATTTCAAAATGATTTGTAGTAATCAGTTTTTAATAACTTCTTTTTTGCTTAAAAAGTAAAGGTAAAGCTTCAAAAAAGGTAAAAAAAGCGACTGATTTTTGTTATTTTGTGGTTTTTTGTTATAAGTATAAATTGTATTACAGTGTTGTAAAAATAGTTTTCATTAAACTTTTTTTAGTCTTTTTGAAGAAAATAATTTTTCTTTTGTGCTTGGTAATTTCTATGAAATTCAAAATCTAAAGTTTGAAAATTTAACTTTTTAAAATAAATTTTATGTTTTCTTAGTATAAGCATTTTTACATATTTTGCTTGTTTTATTATTGTTATGAATGATTAATTTTCCATCATGATGTAGAATCATAGCTGAAAGCTCATGACTAAAATATTATCTTTCTAATTGATAAAATTTGCTCTCTTCTGATGCGTTAGCAACCAAAAAAATTAAATTTTGAACTAAAAAATTTGATTTTGATAAAATAATGAATTGCTACGCCAAACACTTTCGAAAAAACTTAATATTATTATCAGGTGTCTCAGTATCGTTTAATAAGTCAAAAAAAGAAAAAAATTGTGTAGGAAATCATTTTTAGAAAAATATACATGTTAGCTTAGTGTTATTACTTATTTTATCATTATTAGAAATCATTATTTTTGTTTATTGTGTCAATGGTTCATATAAGTTTATATTATATTTTGATTTAAAATAATACTTCAAACCAATCCCCACTTAATAATTTACTATTTGAATAACAGAAGATTTTTTATATTCATATATCAAATGTTATTTTATTTAGATGTTATGTTATTTGATTTAGACAAACTTTATATATAAATGAAATAAAAATTTTAATAAGTTGCTTTAATTTTTTTTTAACTGAAAATTTGGACCAAGACCCAACCATACCACTAGTAATACTTTGCTCAATATGTTTATTTGTGCTGTGGTCTTGTTTGAGTTTCTTGAGTTAGTGTTTTGGAGCTATAGTTTTACGAGAGGGGGTTGCATCAACAAAAAAATTATATATTTAAAAAATTATACGGAGAGAATTTGTTTTAAAAATACATATCAACATGAAAAAAACACATGTCAAAAATTCATTTAAAAAAAAAAAAATACATGATGAGCATACCAGAAGTTATCCTTGGTTTTTAAAGTACAAGAGAAGATTTCAGATTTTTCAAGAGCAAAAAATTCTGTAATCAGAGGAAGTTTTTCAATCAAGACATTAGATCATATCTCAATCATAGTTTTGTCAAACAACTGAAAATTATAAAATACCTGCATTTTATTTTGTGTTAAAAATTTTGCTCACTACACGGTTTTTTTAATGATTAAGTTTACATAATCATCAGCTTTAATTTTTAGTGACAGAGATTCTCATTGTTATGAGGATGTTTTTTTGGATCTCTTAATGCTGGTGAGGCCATAGTCCTACTCTTTCGAGAACAATTTGCAATTTCCATAGCAAAAAATATTAAATTAAAATGGCGTAAAAGTATATACCAAAATTTATATTTAAATAATAGCATTTATTCATTCAATTTATAAAATTTTGAAAAAATTTGCTAAAAAAATTGATATTTATTAAGAACCTGGAGCTTGCATGTCGATGAACTTGGCTCAGTTCACCGGCGCTTCAGGACCTCTCCTATTTTTAATATATATTAATGATCTATCTAAAGCTTTTTAACCTATTGACAATTATGTTAGCTGATGATTTTAAATTATTTCTTTCTCATAATAACATCATGAAACTTTTTTACAACAGGAACATTGAACTTGACAAAATTTCTGAATGGTTTAAATTAAATAAATTGTCATTAAAGTCATTAATTGTCATTAAGAAAATTAAATACATTCTTTTTTATTCTTATGGTAGAAAACATCTGCTGCCTAGTAACATTCCTTTTCTATATATGGATAGTAAAATTATTAAAAGAGTTTTAGTGATAAGATTTTTAGGTGTAAAAAATTTAGATAAAAATCTTACTTGGAAAAACAACATTGCTAACTTGTGCAGTAAAATTTCAAAGACCTTAGAGAAAATTCAATTTGAAAAGAAAAAAAAAAAAAAAAAAGATATTTGTTTTCCTCAAAATTTACAATCATATAATTACAATAATATACTAATAATAACAATAATAATAATAACAGTAATAACAATAATAACAATAATAATAATAATAATAATAATATTAATAATATATAATAATAGTTAATAGTTGGTAATATGATAATAATTTTTCTTATAAACCAAATACTTCAATATACTACTTTAAATTTGTGTTGATATTACAATATTTGTAAGTTGTTACCTGATATTAAGGCATAAGTGCCTTAAAACAGTTTGCTTTATTTATATACAACTATTTTAGCAATTTTTGTTATTAATATATAAAGCAATTATATAGCAGTATTTTGTATAAAAAATGATATTCCAATGTTACGACAGCAAAATTCAAAGTAGGCTACTGAGTAACACGGGTGCCAAACTATTTATTTTATAATAATAATAACAAAAACAATAAGAATAAGAATATCTATAATATTATAAATAATAAAATCAAAATATAGTTAATAAGAATAAATATAAATTATTGATAGAGGAAGGAGCCACTCATTTGGTATCACTCCTTTGATCATCCTGATCAAAGGAGTGACACCAAATAATTATATTAATAATATTAATTTAAAAAATAATAATAATAACAATAATAACTTTATACATTAACTGAGCAAAGGTAACAGCAAAAATAATAGGATTTATAATGGTTTTAATAATAATAGTAATAACAAAAACAGCAGTAATGAAAGTAATAAATATGACAAAAACAACAAAGTTTCTATAGAAATTGTAAAAAAAAAAAAAAAAAAGAAAACTAAAGGAAGTTAATAATGATAAAAAATAAAAATAAAATTTTCTTTAGAATTTGTTTAAATTTATTTTGTTTTAAATAAAGAAATGCCATTAAATTATTTTGAAGTTTTAAAACTCATTTACAATGCACACAAGACTTCAATTTCATTAACTGATGCACTGATGTGTAATTGAATTCTTACCATACCTCAAAGTTGTATAGCGAGGTTTATTTAGTTTTCCATTATTCATGTTTCTAGTTAATTGTGATTGTATAAATCGAGATTCAGTGAAAAAGGTTGTAATAGTGAAAGGTAAATTTTTATTAAGGGAGTCCCTGCCAGTTCGATTTTGGGCCAAAAATGTTGGGTGTTTTAAATGCCTGGTGGGGACCTTAAAATTTATCCTATAAAAGTTTATATTCTTTTAAATATTAAATGTTGGATTGAATATTATTCGCATAAAAAAAGCATGTTGAAAAAATTAAGAAATTAGTCTACAGAATCTTCTGAATTTGGTGAAAAATCCAAATTTTCCTTCACAAAAACCTATTTTATAACTTGTTGGCGTATAAAAAACGTTTTTGTTTTTTTTGATAAACTTTTTCCAGACACAAAAAAAACTATAAATTGGATACTTTTTAAAATAGTGTCAAATTAGGTCTCGAAAAAACTAATTTGATCTATGGAGTATCCTGCCCCGGACACTAACCTTAATGGCCCCTTGCATTAGAGCGCAATAAATTTAAAATCCGGAAATTTGATCGTAAAATATTATTATTGTATAAACCAAAATACTTAAACAATAATTTGAAATTTAACAACTACTTTCCAAAAAAAACAAAATAATTAAAACTAATAAAAAGTAGTCTAATATTTTTTAAAATAATATTCAAAATAGCTGAAATTCCAAGACTAAAAGTTTGAGCGTATTTATTTGAAGAATAAAACCTGAAAGAAAACTTACCTCGAATAACTTTTGCAACAAATAAAGAATTAATTCTTAACTTTTAGTTTAAAAGATCTAGAAACAAGTTAGCTCTGTTCAAAAAGTTTATGGGTTGTACAGATAGGCCCGATACATTTGCAAAATTCTCCAGTCTTGTCTATTGCCCTGACAACTGTATTCTTTTGGCAGTAAAAAAATCTTTGTTAGACGGAGGTTATAAAGATGGATTATTAATGGATAAATCTTTAGGGTTTCATAATTTCAATTTATAATAAAGTAGTAAAAATAAATTTTTATAATCCTTTGAACTTATTAAGGTAGTAGATAAATAAGGTTGTTTTTTTAATACCACTCTAATTAGTTGTTGTTTTTTTTTAATTGTTTTATTTTATGTATGGGTTTATAGCTAAATAATATCATAAATATAAGGTGGTCTGAATAATTATTGATTAAATAAAATTTCTTATTATCGAACAATAAAACAAATGTTTAATATGATGAATTGTTGTAAATGTGTCATTAATATTTTAATTTCATTTAATGTATTATCTTAATTTTTGCAAGGAGAATATCACTCGTTTAATCGGTATTTGGCAGACATTAAAGAAAAGTATGAGTAAGGACTCTAAAGCAGCAGAAAATCTAGATAAGAATTCAAAAAGAAGGGGGGGGGGGCGGTTTTTTTTGATTGGTAAAGATAATATTAAGAAAATCTTAAAAAAATGAGCCTTGTAAAACTTTCATATGCTGATATCAAATTTTTAAAAAACCAAAAGTCGCCTTATGACTTTGAAGAGCAAAGACATAAGATATAAGACTGTATGCAAAGAAAAGAAGCAGTTAAAAACTTGTAATATTAAACATTTACCCCAAGTAGTCGAATCAACTACAGAGCTAGAGCTTTTCTCAGACATAAGTGATATTAGTACAGAATCAGATATTTCTTTTGATTTAGCAACCCTGCCCAAGTAATCGAAAACAAGACTTAGGGAAAGGTTTTGTTAAAGATATTGCCATGACATCAGTATCACAAAATGTTTCATCAAGAGATCTAATCCATGTATTTACAAATTTAGGTTCAGGCAGAAACGTGGCTGATTTTTCATTGCATTATTCAACTATTTGGCGAGCTCAAAAAAAATCTCATCGGAAAATGCTAAACAATATAAGAAAAATGTTGAAATTATTACCGGCAAAGCAATTTTGCCCATAATAGCACATTTTGATGGGTAAATTATCAAAGATATCCCCAAAAGTAAAAATCAAAAAGAGATCGATTTGCAGTCTCAGTAAATATTGATGGTAAAATGAAGCTTTTAGGCATTCCGGCTATTTATCGTGGTATTGGACAAGCTCAACATGATGCTTTAGTAATGTACTGAATGAATATGGAATATGTGATGACATAAAAGGTTTATGTTTTGATATAATTGCTACAAACACAAGTAGACTTTCTGGTACAAATATCAGATTTAGTTATAAACCAAATTCAATTGTACTAGATTTGAATTGGAAGAGACATGTTTATGAATTACATCTAAAACACTTCTATAAAAAACAGTGCAGTGGAAAAACTAAATCTCCAGAAAACTTAATGTTCAAACGGTTCCAATTAAACTGGAATGACATTAAAATTAGCATTGGCTCTTCAAAGTTTGTAAAATATGAAACCCAATCTATTGCTAACACTTTCTTAGAAATCCATAGATTAGAAGCTGTAAAGTTTTGCGAGATGGCTCTAAAGGAAAACATTTTCCCCACAGGAGAATGCCCTGAAAGAGTTTTGCAAATTCAAGCTCCAGGATGTGTGTCGCATGCACGTTTCATGTCCAAAGCTATTTATTATCTCAAGATTCAGATATTGAGTTCGCAACTTTCTTATGAGTTGACAAGTAATCAAAAGAAAGAAGTGCAGTCTACGGCCGAGTTTATCTCAATCTTTTATTCTGTCAAATTGAATTTGAATTTCTGTTGCAGAGAGAGATATTGCAAAAATGCTTTTCTCAAAACCCGCTCCTAAATTTTTTTGGCATTCCTAGAAAACATTTTATATGCTTTATATTAGGGTTAGCCACAGTATCATATAAATTTTCAAGAGTTAATTCTTATAATAGCTCCATTGAGTATTGTTTCTCTTTTTCATTTTTTTTTTGTAAACAAACAAATTTTTTGTTTAACATAAGCATATGAAATTTTCTTAAAGGTGTGAATTTGCACACCTTTATAAGTTGCAGTATTTGTAGAATTGTTCTCAAAGACGTGTAATTTTGAATAAGGCCAAGTATATTTTTTGAGTCAAAATTTCAAGTTTCCATGCTGTAAATGTTAAAACGAAAAGTGTTTCAGAACATAAAATTAGTTTTAAGCAACAAAAAAATAACCATCAATATTCTTTAATATTTCTAGCATAACTTTTGTTGTTTAATTTCAAAGTAGTTCAAATTAGTTTTTGTAATTTGATTTAAATTTGTTTCTGTAACATATCTGAGCTAGCTTTAAGAACCAGGAGATAATATAAATCCTATGTATGGATGCTATACTATCATAGGTAATTTGTAGAATGGCTGTGTTGGCTGGATGTAAAAAATTGGTTTTAAACAACAAAAGAAATCTTTAATATCTCTAGTATAACTGTTGTTTGATTTTGAATTTATTCATAACAAAAGTTAAATACTTAGATAAATTATAGTTTTTTAAGTCTAAAAGTCATATCATGCAAATTTTTATTTTTAATAAAACTTGATATATAATAGTAATAATTTCAATAAAGTATTTATAATGTATACTCTTGCATTTCATAGACGTATTCATATAGAGACAATATAGACATGTTTTATTAAAGTTATACAAATAGGAAATCAAAAACATTTTTTATACGCCAACAAGTTATAAAATAGGTTTTTGTAAAGAAAAATTTGAATTTTTTAGACCAGTTTTAGAAGATTCTGTAGACTAATTTCTTAATTTTTTCAACATGCTCGTATTATGTTATTAATATTCAATCCAAAGTCTAATACTTAAAAGAATAAAAAATTAGGATAAATTTTAAGTCCTGCCTGCCTTTAAAACACCCAACATTTTTGGCCCAATAATGACCCTTAAAGTTATAACTTTTTTTTTTTTATGCTCTAACTTATTTTCATATAAATGGTCAATTTGCAAATCGATTCATGAGTTGAATTTCAAAAATTGATAAAATGTGAAACACCCTATTGTGTAGTCATTAACCGATAGGAAAACATTTTATATGCTTTATCTCTCCTTGAAGAAAAAATAAAATAAAGCTAAAGAAGTTTTAAAATTCCAGTTACAGTACAAATAAACATCTTTCTATTAACAAATACTTATAGCAACAACACTGACTTGTTTCACCCTTCATAGAAGGACTTAAATGTATAGACGTTAAAATATCTACGTAATTTTTTTAAAATAAATTCACTTAACTAATGTAAGTAATACCTTTGTTAGCTCTCACTTGATCAACTAAAGAAAATAAATCTTAATTAAACTTACTTAATATAAAATGATATAAATCTGTCTTACTAAGAATTTTAAATTTCTTCTTTTTATTATTGACAATATAATTTTAAGTAGGACCAAAGTTCTTGGCTTATTGTATAAAATTATAAAAACCTATTGTTTTACTTTAAAGTCAACAACAACATTTTAAAAAACTGTTTCAAGCTTATCATCATTTGAAAAGTGAAGTAAAATATGAATATGTGGCAAACCACGCTTTTGAAATTCAATAACCTGAACATGTGTTACAACTTTCCCTAATACACTGTGCTTAAAAATGTCGTTGAAAAGGTTATTTAATTTGAGTTTAAATACTTGAGTAACCAAGTCAGGGCTATCATTTGCTGTCTGACCTTGATATAAGTTTTCAGTTATCTTGCGCCATTTTGGGTTGCAAGTGAAAGTAATAAAAAGATCTAGTTTACCATACTTTCTAATTATAGCCATAGCATCTTTAAAGTTTTCTTTTAAAGCTCTAGGACTTCCTACATAAGTTGATGGCAAAATTACAACATGCTCCGGTCTAACATTATGATCCTTTCCGAGGTTGTTTACATGTTTGTGTAAGGCATCATACTGCTCGCTTCTCAGTTTGTTTTGGTTATTTCTGGTGAAAGCAAGGCGCTGGACTTCAATTTTAACACAGACATCAACAGTATATTGTTAAAACAGTTTTTTGCCATAAAAGAAAAATAATTGTCTAACTGATAGTTTATAATTGTAATACTGAGAGAATGTAACATGATTCCTAACCAATGAAGCACAATCAGGGTTGAAATTAATTGATTATGCCTAAGTTGGCAGACATGCTTGATATAGTTTTAATTGGATGACCTCTTGGGTAAATAACAACTTCCCTGGACGCAGGTGGTGCACCGTCTTTACCAACAAATACAACTTCATTATGTGAAGGGAGGTGATAGCAACGTCTATCTTGCCCTTCACGTAAAGACATTTTTATAACTGATGCTGAGCGACCTTCTAGAGCTGCTCAATGAATTTTTTCATTTTCGCTTCAGCCATGTTTTTAAATGCAAGAGCAAATGGGTTCTCTTCACTATAATAGTTTGCAATTGAAACATTATTTCAATTATTTAAGCAAAGATCATTACCATGTTGTTGCATTCTAAAATTTACTGCTGCAAGTGGATCATAAATGTATAGTTGACAATATGTCGCTGAAACATCTTGATTTGGCCTAAGATTACCTATACGATGAAAAACTTGACCACATTTTCTAAAACATGGCGGCCCATGATTCATGGGTTGAACTACATTAGTTTTAAATGAAGCAAAAGAAAGACAGTAGTAAACGACTGGGACTATGGCCGGGGCTAGGTTTGATAACACATAGCCGCGACCGGGGCCAGGTTTATGACCAGGGCTGCATAAATATTGATAGATCCTATAAAAATGTTATTTTTAATTAAAATTTACAACATGAATTTTATTTAAAAACAATATTTTGTAGGCTTTATCAATTTTAATGCAGCCCTGGCTGGGTTTATGACTGGGGCTGCATTAATATTAATAGATCCTATAAAAGTATTGTTTTTAATTATAACTCATATCATAAATTTTAATTAAAAATAACATTTTTAAAGGACCTATCAATATTTATGCAGCCCTGGTCATAAACCTGGCCCCGGTCGTGGCTATGTGTTATCAAACCTAGCCCCGGCCATAGCCCCAGTAGTTTACTAAAAGACAGGCATTATAATTTCTAATATGTTTTAGAAAATTCAGATTGGCATTTCTATTTGCATAGTTTCCTTTAAATAAATCTTGTGGAAATGGTGAAGGTTGTGACAAAACTACCTTTCCATTAAGGCATATAAAAACAACAAAAAATGTGTTTCATCAGGAAATTTCTTAGCACCACAATGCTGACAAATTTAATTCATTTCTCCTAAATAATTATTATCTGGAATAGTATTACTTCTTGCTATACAATGCATTCTTTCGTATCTAGCAGTGATTCTAGCATTTTGTCAACTAATAATTTCATCTCGCCAAAGTCTATCTCTTTTATTTTTGTGACGATTAACTCGCCAAACCAAGCTCTCCCCATTCGGGTTCAAATTATTTGCTGCTTGCCGAGCATCATTTCTAGCATTTTGTGGAT
Source organism: Hydra vulgaris (assembly GCF_038396675.1). Taxonomy (NCBI): domain Eukaryota; kingdom Metazoa; phylum Cnidaria; class Hydrozoa; order Anthoathecata; family Hydridae; genus Hydra; species Hydra vulgaris. The sequence continues at coordinate 11,803,357 of NC_088921.1, read as the reverse complement.
TATTAATTTCATCTCGCCTATGCCTGTCTCTTTCATTTCTGTGACGATTAACTTGCCTATAACCATTTTCATTTTCTAAACTAATATCTGCTTCTAGCCTAATATCATCAATTTAAACTTCACTTTTAATTGAAAGTAGTAACAGAAAATCTTAAATGAGTCATGAAGATTGTAACCTTTCCTATATAATTTTTTTTCTACTTTAAATAGCACACCTAAATAGTTTTTATATATAACAAACTGTCATTTAAAATAAATTATACAATAATTTTATGACTTCAAAAAAATATATATCAGCTAGAAGATGTTTTAAAAAAAATTAGCAAATAATAAAAAAAATTATTAAAAAAGTGCAATTCTAATAATAAACATACTGCTAACACAGAAAAATTCGTTAACACAGAAAAAATCGTTGTAAACCCTTTTTTGCAAACTTAAATATTATTTCTTCAAAAAAATTATTAGTAAACATTTTGAAAAAATTCACAAAACTATACAATATTTTGTTCTTCTATACCACTAAATACATCATCTGATAAATCTAAAGTAAAAAATGTAACAAATAAGTAAATAAATAAGAAAAACATTACATACAAATAACGAAAAAAAAGGGGTTGTGATTAACCAGAGTAGTAGATATAAAATATTGTTATTTCATGTTAGCTTTTACAAAATAATTTATGCTGGAACATCATGATTCTAAAATATTTATAGCCAAATCATGTATTAAACAGCACTAAAGACAAAAAATCAAATTGAGATAAAATATATTGTATATATGGCAAAATAATTTATCTTGGCTTTTAGTGAATGATTAAAAGCAGTGATTTTTAATAATAAAAATACCTATTTAACAATATTTATCATTTTTAACAATAGACACCAATGTGATGGTAAGCCAAATCTCTATCAACTCAAAAGATAACAAAAAACAACACAGCAACACACAACAAAAGCACACACTTCAAGTTAATATAGTATGCAAATAGCATAACCTAAGTTACATAGCTTTCATATATAACAGAACATAAGTAACAACATTACGCAGAGTGTTATTAAAATACATTATTATGTATTTTTAGAATAATTAATAATGAAGGCTTGAAAACAACTAGACCTAAAGCAATAACAGTTTGACACTAAACACTGCCGTGTAACCCTCTGTTATAAGTACATCACTTGGTTGGCAAGGTTGAAAAACTTGCTTTACATGTTTACCAAGTCATAGCTCTTTAAAAACATGGAAACAACATAATATAAACATTTGTACCAACTTTAAACACAATAAATGTGTTTAAATATGTATATAAGGTTAAATATATACCTTATGTACATATTTAAACACATTTATAAAACAATTATATAACACATACTAACACATACACAAACAATAAAAAAACACTTTACATAATTATAAAAAAACATTGATAAAACAACTAAAAAGTACATATTACCACATACACGTACTTATCAAAAAATCATATAAGCAAACAATAAACATGTGCAAAGAAAAATTTTTAAATGATGCGGGAAAATTTAAAAAGATTCAAAGTAAACAAAATAAATAAATACAAACAATACTCTTTACCTTTTTTTTTTTTTTTCATAAGAACTGTAGTCCTCATAACAAAATTTAACCTTTACATACAATAACATGTGACATGCCATGTCAGTGTTGGCACAAAATTTTAATTTTTTTTTAATTTTCTGAAAAAGAACAAAAATAGTTAATAGCATCACAGAAATTTCAAAGTAGTAATAACCAATTTTATGGAAATAGCATTAGTATAACTTATTTGTTGCATAAAAAATAATAAGGCCTCATCCATACCCCTATTTTCCTCATGCAATTATATTATAGATGTGAACCGATGTGTGAAAGTTTTAAATCTTTGGTTTCAATTTAAGATTGTTTGTCTGGAAAAAAAATTGTTCAATGTATGATAAAAGAGTGAATTATTGACTTTTAAACATGGTGGATTTAATGTTAAGGTATGGGGCGAGAACAATCAAATATTGTTTGAGAAAAATCAAATATTGAATAGAATGACTTAGCCTCCCTAATCACAATATCTCTCTCCAATTAGATTTTTATGGGAGGAATTAAAAGTAATGTCAAAAACTAATGCCTAATGATGCATAAGATGCGGAAAAAACTTATTATTTAGTGGCATAAAATTGACTTTAAAAAATTGGATTAGTCGTTATTGTTCAAGAATATGTATGTTATTGTTACTAAAGGTGATTAAAAAGCAAGTAATATATAAACTAATCTAATGGGACTTTATATTGATTTTTTTGTAAACCTAATAAATATTAAGTAACATATAATTCTGGTAGACTTTGCTTTAGTTTTTTCTCCTGACAGTAAAGCTTTGATATCTTATTTCAAAAAATACGACCATTCAAATAATTATGGACAGTAGTGTTTATGTGTGTGTGTGTGTGCGTGTGTGTGTGTGTGTTTGTATGATTTAGCAAGTATATATATATATTTTTCTCACGATTTAAAAAAAAGATTTTATATTAAAAGACTTTAAGAAGTTTAATGTCTTAACCATTTTTACAATTGTAAAAATGGTTGAGACATTGGGCACTATATAAGTTTGGAGAACTATGCAGAATTCTTATAGGAATGGAACAACTCAACTATTTACTGAAAATACTACAACTACTAAGTACAAAAAAATAAAATATTGCAAGGCATCAAAGGACCAAACGGGTTTAGTTCATTTTAACTTTTTTGCAAAGATTATGGTTTTAGGGTATACCATGCTACAATTCAAGCCAAAAGAAGAAATAAATCAAAAATAGGAATTTTGATTTCTATATTAAGATGTTATACTAATAATAACAACAAAAATAACAGAAAGTTATTATAACTATAATAAAAACATGAACAAAACTAATTAAAAGTAATGTAATTATTATAACAACAAATTATAATTGTATGTTGGTAATTAAAATAATAATACTATTAAAGAATTTGTCTAATCAAATTATTCAAACGAGTGATACCAATTTTTAAATATATTATTAATAATAAGCATATAGACAGAACATATAAAAAATGTAAAAAATAAATTTTGATTTAAAACTTTGCTTGAAAACTTTTTTGCTTCTCAAAACATGTAAAATGTGACTAAGCTTCTTTTAGTAAAACAATCTTTAATAACAATAATAACAATAAGAAATTTAAGAGTATGTTTTACTAATAAGAGATAATGTCAAGAAGGTAGAATAAATTATTTTTTCAAAATATCTTTGTCAATGACCTAAGAAAATTGCTGAATGTTACCAAACTGTATGTCGATGATACAGAAATGCTTTTAAAAATATTCTTCTTAATTCAAATTAATTAAATGAGGTCTTAACTTTTTCTTAACTTCTCCAATATAACTTATCACAATGTGTAATTGTGCATTATGGCCATAACAACAAAGAGTATTTCATATCATAAAAACAGTATGCAGTTGAAAGAGTCAGATATAGAATGATTTGCAATTTCAGTTTGGTCTTCATTTAGTATTTACTTAACAGTCATTAGCTGATTAGTCAATAAAGTGTATTGAATTTTTTTTTGGATTGATTTTTTTGTAATGTTGCTCTTTTTGTAGTGTTTTGACATTAAAAAAAATGTAATCATAAATAGAGTTCCGTTTAAGCAAGAAGCAATAAAAAGGCTAAATAGCCTTTTTATTGCTTCTTGCTTAAACAGAACTCATCGCAAAATGTAATAAGAAGTCTTTGCTAAAAATAATAAAACGAAAATCTAAATAATCTAATAAAATTTTTATTTTATTTCATCCAAAAAACCACAAGTATTTTTTACTCAAAATGTACTCAAATGTCACAAAATGTACTCAAACCCACTCAGACATAGCAATGTGAAATAAAGTTTATTGATTTTTTATTTTGGATTGATTTTTTTATCATGTTGCTTTTTTGGTGTGTTTTGACATTAAAAGAAATGTAATCATTAGCTATCCAGTCTTTTTATTGACACTTGCTTAAACAGTACTCATCACAAAATGTATTAAGAAGTCTTTACTCAAAATAATAAAACGAAAATCTAAATATACACTTGGTTAAGAATTCAAATTAATTTTAAAATCAAATTTTAGAATTAAAATGTAGAATTCGTAATGTATACTTTCTGAATTCAAAACTATGATATCTGTGCATACTAAAATATTTAAGATGTGATGATGATGATGACTTTGATCAATTGTTTATATTTAGATACATCAGAGATGTGCACAGCACTGAAAAATTATTATCGTGAAAATTATGGGAAAATAAATGAAGTACAACCACCGTTAAAAGTACCTGTAAATGTTGCTCTGATGGATAATTTTATTGATCTATGTATTGTTGATGCAGTTTATACTCAAATGGATATTGTTTTTAATTTTGAACGAAAAAATTTTCTTGAAAAGCAAATGAATTATAAACCTATTCCATATAATGAAATTTTTATGAAAGAAAAGTCTGTAATATTAATATCTGGAGTAGCTGGTATTGGAAAAACATGGTTGCTTCGAAAATGTTTGCTTGATTGGTCAAATGATTTAATTTGGAAAAGTGTTGAACTTGTGTTTTATTTGGAATGCAGAAGGCTTAATCAATATCCAAATATTCCTAATATCAATGAATTACTAAATGTTTTCTACAAAGATATTTTAAATGATTTCAAAATTAGTAGTCATCCTGCACTGTTTATAATTGATGGATTAGACGAGTTTAAATATTTAAATGAGTTAATAAATCGCAGTTCAAGTTGTAATTATCCAATCGTTAATGCTTTAAAAGAAATTCAAAAATACAAATATTTAGTTGCTGGTAGAGTTTATGCAATTGATCAATACCAAAGTATACCTGCAGAGCATAGTAATAAGTTAACCATTCAAATAATGGGATTTAACCAAAAAGGAGTACTTAATTATATAGAAAATAATGTTAGAGAAGAAAAAAAAGATGTTGTAAAAGAAACTTTAAACAGCTCTCCAATTGCAAAAGCCATGGCATCTGTTCCGTTTTATTTATGTTCCATGTGTAAAATTATTAGTGATTCAAAAAAAATAAATAAAAATTCATTCTTAACAATGACAAATTTATATGCAAGCATTTTTTTATACTTTTTTCAAAATCACATCATAAAAACGAATAAATTGATCAATAAGATAATTGAAGACGATTCCAATAAGAAATATATTTTAAATATTTGTAAAATTGCATATGAATTGTTTGTTGAAAAGAAAGTAATTTTTTCAGAAGAAGAAATTCAAAATTTTATTATTGATTTTGATAAAATTGAAAGTAATCTTTTTGGATTTATAGAAAAGATTGAAACAAATGAGGGATGTTATTATCAATTTGCACACTTAACAATAATGGAGTTTTGTGCATCTGTATATGCATATAATTGTTTAAGTAGTGAAGAGATTATAGCCAATAAAAAGCTGGAGAGTTGTTTATCAATGATTTGTGGATTAACTAATAAAAGCCAAAATAGTTTATTAAAATTTCTTGTTAACTTAAATCCTTCAAAAAATGGTTCTAAAGAACTTTTGTACTCTAATTTAGGTAAGTTCTAATGCGCATTTGAATCATTGAATAGAAACATGAAGTTGCTTAATAAGATATGAAAAATATATAAATTTGTACCTTATTTTTTCTAAAAAAAAATGATATTTCTGTTAATGCAAATTATTTTGGGGTAAGTAGAGTAATTCTGTCATTTCTAAATTTTTTCTTGTTTTATAATGTTATCATGCATATAATTTATATTTATTTATTTTTATAATACTATAAAAACTTGATGAAAATCAATTAAATTGTTTTTAAAACAAAAGAAAAAAAAAATCGTTTTAAAATAAATATTGAGTTACTTATTAAATTTTTAGGCTTTTTAACTTTAGTATTTTTTTCAGTGTTTTTTACTAAACCAAAAATAAGCAAAAATTGTCATCAGTAATTATAGTTAACAATAATCAAAGATTATCAACAAAAAAATATATATCAATCTGAAAACAGATTGCAAATTAATAATGTTAAATCATTTTTAATATTAGCAATTTTAAATAACCAGAGTTAATGCAGTTCATAGCAAGCGTTGTTTTTTTTTACCTAAGTTCTCAAATCTTGTTTTATAGGTAAGAATAATGTTTTTTAATTTGTTATTTGAGTTATTTTTTAGTTCAATTTGTTTCTTAATAGGTATTACTTTGGTAAACTAAAAATAATATACAAGTTTATTATTTTTTTTAACAGTCCACTTAGTAACTCTCGTATTTCACTTTTCTTCAAGTGACTTTAAATATGATAATGACTTCAAAGAAAGATAATACAAACGAAAACCGCAATTATTATTTTGTTCCAATTTTTTTTATATATAATATTTTATACAGAAACTTATTTGTTTATGTTCTCTAGCACAGTTTAAATTAAAAATCACATTTTCAAGCCTTAAACTTGATTTATAGTCATTTCATAAAATGCGATCAAAAAAATCTTGATAATAAACTATTGTTTGCAATTCGCTAGATTCTCATTTTATAAAAATTGTTGCGATAGTTACATTTAATTATTAGCAATGCTAATAAAAATGTTCACAATTTAATTATGATTTTGTTCGAATTTTCTGATTGATTTTTTGAAGTTCGATGATCGAGGTTTTGATATTTAAAATCTCACAATTTGTTTTTGTTTTTTCTTAAAATGCTTTAAGGAATCATTTTGTCACCATCGTTTATTGGAATCAACATTGATAGCTAAACTTTTTAAATATAGTATGTTGTAAGTTATACTTCAGTTTTAATTGTCGTATTTAGTTAATAATTTAAAAAATCTTGTTTTGAAACTAAATTCAAATAGTTACAAGACCATAGCTTAAAAAAATTTTTTTTAATCAAGCGTATCTTTTTTTTTTTGATTCAATAAATTATTTCATAAAAATTTAAGAATAAACAGATTTTTTGATTTAGTTTAATAAGAGTAAACAGAATTTTATGTTATGTATTTGCCAGTTAGTAAAAATTTGTACAATCGTAATTAATAAAAGAAAAAAAATTTTTTTACATGACTGGGGCTAGAAGAAGACAAAATTAGTCTTATCATTAAGTCCCGAAAAATGCATCATTATAATATAAAATTTTCAAATAAAATGCAAAAAATAAATAAAATATAAAATGTTTTACAATATTTAACTTTTAAACTTTCAAAATATTTTGTAATTTAAAGAGTTGTATTTAAGAATTGGTTAGTAAAATAAGACAATATAAACTAAAAAATATAATTTTAGCTGGTTCAATTTACAAATAATTATATTTGAGTTAATCTCAATTTTTTATGTTGATGTTGTTTTAATAAGAGTTAACAAGCAGTTATACATGGAACTATAAGATTAATAAACACAACAAAAGATAAAAAAATTACAATAATTACAAATTACAATCTAAAGTTTGAAAAACTGCAATAACATTTAATTACAAGTTAATTAATTGTTAGTATTGTTTGTAAATAATATAGTAAAAAATATATTAATATATAGTAAAATATAGTGAAAAATTAAAAATTTTAGAAGAAATTTAATTCATTTTTAATTGCCATCAGCAATTGCTTAAGTTTTGTTTTGAATTGGTTTAGAGAATAATTTGTTTTCAGCTTGTTATTTAATATAGTATTCCACAGTTTAGGACCTCGGTTTGCGATTGAGAATTTAGTAACTGAATAATATATTTTGGATTGAATATAATTGTTTTTTGAAAATCTGGTAGGGTATATGTGACTTATTTTTTTAAAAATTGAATTAAATAAAATTGGAGATATTTTTTTATCAAGTTTGAACATGTAGATAAGAACATGTTAAAGGTTTAATTTATATACATTTAGAATATTGAGTTTATTAAATAATGTTTGAGTGTGAGTGAAACGATCTACGTTTGAGATTATCCTTATAGCATGTTTTTGTTTACTCAGCAATTTTTTTACTTTCGATGAGTTAGTGCTGCACCAAGCAATGTTTGCATAATTTAAGTAGCAGTGAATTAAAGAAAAGTATAGGCTTTTCAAACAAGATAGATTTAAAAACTGCTTGGCTTTGTACAAAATACCCAAATTTTTTGATATTTTATTTTCAATTAGTCCTATGTGATCTTTCCAGGTTACATTTTCATCTAATAACACGCCTAAAAACTTTATTGATTGTTCTCTTTTTATTAGTTTATTATCAATAAACAGATCCGGTAGTTTTAGGGGAATATATGCTTTTTTTATGAAGACGATGGAACAAAGTGTATTTAGTTTTATTGATGTTTAAAGACAGTTTGTTTGACTTAAACCATTGGGGTAATTTTTCAAGTTCCTTATTTACAGTTTGAAACAATAAACTTATATCTTTACTGGAATAAAACAAGTTGGTATCATCAGCAAACAAAATGGAGCTAAAGATGTTAAAAAATTTATTCAAATCGTTTGTATCAACAAGAAATAAAAGTGGTCCTAAAGTTGATCCTTGAGGGACACCACAGGTAATTGTTTGATAATCCGTTTTTCCTCCGTCATATAATATGTACTGCTTCCTGTTAGTCAAATAACTCTCAAACCAGGACAATCTACTATTTATAATACCATAACTTTTGAGTTTTGATAGAAGGATTTGATGATTGACTGTATCAAAGGCTTTACTTAAATCAATGAACACCCCAAGGGTATACTTGTCTTCATTAAATGCTTTACATATATCATGAACAAGATGAGTGATTGTATGCTCTGTGGAATACCAGATTTAAACCCAAACTGTTTATTATAAAGAATATTATTAACATTTAAAAAAGAATATAGTCTATTATACATAACCTGCTCTAATATTTTAGAAAAACAAGAAAGTATTGAGATTGGTCTATAATTGGCAACATCAGAAGGATCATCTAATTTTAATATTGGAATGACATTTGCAATTTTTAGGTTTTCTGGAAAAACACCTTGCTGTAAAGATAAATTAAAAATGTGCAATAGCGGAATTGTGATATGTGTAATTGATTTGATAATGACATTATTACTTATATCATCAAATCCTAAACTTTTGTTAGGCTTTAATAAAGAGACTGCGTCTAATAATTCTTTTTCTGTAAGTTTATAATTAGACATAAATCTAGTGTTGGTTGAGGTTAAGTATGAATCGAAACTACTTGAGTAGTTTCTATACTTGATGATAAAGTAGGCCCTATATTTACAAAAAACTGATTTAGTGCTTCAGCTACTAAGGATTTATTTATAATACGATTATTATTTATTTAAAGATTTTCAGGAAGTAAATTTCTGTATAATTTTTTTTTCCGATTACCTCATTAATAATATTCCACGTTTTTTTGGAATCATTTTTGTGTTTAAATAATTGATCAGAGTAGTAATGTTTTTTGAGCGCTTTAAAATTGATTCAAACAGCCGTTTATAATTTTTATAATTGTTTTCATTTTTAAGAGTTCTTTTTTTAAGAAACTTATAATATAAACGTTGTTTTTTTTTTTTAGAAGGTTTAAGAATACCCCTCGTTATCCAGGGGTTTAGAAGTGTTTTAGTTTTGATTACTTTATATAATCCGTAGAATAAATCCGTAGAGAAAACAAAACTTTTGATATCAATTAAACATTTAGAAATAATTTTGATTTTAGCTCATTTTTTTAAATATAAACATCAAAATCAGGCATGCTGTACTGATTTTGTAACGTTTTGAGATCTTAATCGATTGTAATTTTAATTGATTTTCTTTACAATATTTTTAAGTACTATATATTTTCAAGATTTCGCACTTTTTTTTTATGTTAATTAACATGTTTTAATCGTCCAATATTACTTACCGGAATAATGATATAATTCCTGTAAATAATTTTTTTCTTTTTTTTTCTTAATCGTATGTTAAATTTTCGCCGAGAACGTCTGATACTTTAGCTGAAAAAGAGTACAGAGAAATATCAAATATATGAAGTAAAAAATTATATTTATAAAATGGTTGTGAAATAAAGATTTTAGCGACTTTTAATATTTGTTTTTTAAATATTTCTAAAGCAAAAATTTTTCCATTTTATTTGCAAAAAAAATTATTTTGGTAGAAACTGATAGATTCGTTGTTAGTGTTTTTTTTTTTAACTTTAGATTTATTTAAAAATTTGTTTTTAATTGATATGTGTTCACTTGTTTTCATTCTTCTATTTAGTATACCAGTTTATCTGGTTTGTCTTGAAAAGTTTTTGGTATTTTTTTGAACCTAAAATATGAATATTTGTGTTCGGTTCAAAAATGCTACTTATATATACTTCTATTTGAATTTTTATTTGGGAATCTAGAATTAACGTATTTAGTAAAATGTATTTGATGCCAACCCTGGTAGCTATGCTTTTACAACCCTGGTAGCGATATTTTAACAACCCTGATAGCGATGCATTAGCAACCCTGGTAGCTATGCTTCAACGACTCTGGTAGCAATTACGGATGCGAAGTCCCAAAAGGACTCCGGCTTTAAATCTCTACCTTTTCCAAGTCTGTAGTGTCCAGAAGCTCTAAACATGTTTGTTGACTTATTATCTGCTATGATAAAAAAATTCATCAGATTTAATGACTTGAAACTTATTATTTTTAAGCCTGGAGTCCCGGAGTCCTTGCCGCCATTATACCTAAGGACTCCGGGCTCAAAAAACGATTGTTCCTCTAACCTAAAAGTCTTAATTTTTTTCCTATAGGTACTCCATAAACTTATTTATATTTTTAGAGTTCCTGGATACCAAAAACTATGATAAAGTAATCTTTTTGTGACTTTGAAATCCGGAGTCCTTTTTGGGACTCCGCATCCCTGGTAGCAATGAAATCATTTTTAACTACGATTTTGAATATTATTTTGCAATAAGTTTTAATAATCTTTTGTTTTAAAAATTTTTAAAAAAGTTATAAAAATCTTTTGTTTTTTGTGACCTGTTCTTATTTCTTTTTATAAGTATTTCTTGTTTCTCTGTGAAATTTTATTGTTTATTCTAATTAAAATGCATCACATAATATATTTCATCTTATAAAATTTTATATTATAAAATATACAAGTTATAAACAGATTACATTTTGTATAATCTGTTTATAACTTGTATTTTTTTTTTTTTTTTTTTTTTTTACACTCTTTGAATTTTTTATGGTTTTTTTAACATATTTCAAAAAAAGATAGTCGAAGGGGATCTTCGATTTTATATTCCAAAATTTAATTTTTTTCGCGAATTCGATTTACAAACTTTTTTTAAAATCTGTGTTTGAATGAAGAACGATTTCGTTGTGTATTATTAAAACAACTAAACGATGTTTTATTTGTAAATTTAAATAAATTTCTACGTTTGTTTGAAATGAATAACGTTGTATTTTTTTTTTTTGTTCATATAAATTAATTTGTTATATATTATTTTAAGCATGTTACATTTATAATAAAATAAAATTATTTTGTTTTAAAAATGTGATAAATAAAAATTATTTTTCAATAAAATGTTAAATATGTGTATAATAAAATATCATAATAATATATAACTTTAATTATAATTTAAAATTTATTTATGTATTAATATGTGGATTATAATAATATATATAATATTATAATTTCGATTATTATTTTAACTTTTGTTTGTTATTTTATTTTTTCTTTAGATTGTCTACTTAATCGAAAACTTATTATTATTACGTTGATTTATTCATTGAATGTTTTTATGAAAGTCAATCATCATTTACTGATGAAATAAAATTAATCGTCGATAAACAAGAGTGGACGATTTCGATTGTCGATGGGAAAACTTCTTACAAAACTTCTTGTGAAAATTGTTTCGTAAATCATTACATTAAATCTGGAAGAAAGTTATCGTGGTTAAATGTTGATAGAAATATTTTAAGTGATGAAGAAAAAAATCTTATAATTCAATGTTCAACAAATGTTCGTGAAGTACACTTTTATTGTCCAATTAAATTCGAAGGATGGAAACCGAAAGATAATATTGAATTGATTGGATCGTTGTCGATAGACATCTCACATTATTTAATAACGAAAAAAGATTTTGAAGAAAATTTTCTTCCGTGGATTAATCTTTGTGAAGAATTACATCTTCACCTTCACGACGACATCGATTTCATTAAAGAGGTTTGTGAATGGATTCGTTGTTTGACTCTCAAGTGGTTGTGGATCAAGTACCGTAGAAAAAATTTTTTTAACATCAATGAATTAAAAAACTTTATTACTCAGAAAAATGTTTAATATCTTAAATAAAATATAAACAATAATTATAAAGTAATAAATGAAATATTTAATGTATTATTTTATAATTAAAATATACGAATTAGTTTTAATAACATTTTAGTTTCATATTTTTATTATGTTTAAAAATTTAAGTTAATTAAATATAAATAATTTTATTTTAAAATATTAGCAATAGTAAAATCATCAATTATTTGATATATTATTATTGTTATTATTATTATTATGCAACATAATTATTTCTTTCAATATATATTTATATTATTGCAGCATACAAATAGTTTTTACACTTTTTCGCAAACCTCCTAAATGAATGTTTAAAATTTTAGTTTAACTTTAATTATATTTTTTAACATTAATTATAATTTTTATTAAATGGATATAATAAAATATATAGTTATGAATAAATAAAAATTAGAATTATTTTCGTTTTCTTTTTTTATAAATAGAATTTAAATAACATAGACGTTGAGTAAAATTTTTTTGAGGTTTTAAAAAATTTGAAATTACTAATAGCGTTATGTGGAAATCTTTTGTTAAATGTTTTATATATTTGACATTTTTGTTGAATATGTTTAATATTTAATTTTTAAATAAATTATTAAATATATTTTATAATATTAAAAAAATTGAATTATTTTAATATTCAATTTACTAAATATATTTATGTTCATGAACAACTAGTTTAAAAACTTAAGGATTTCGCCATTTGTTTCTTCAAACGATTTTTGTGTCAAAATAAAAAAGTTCAAGTTTAGTAAAATTTTTCTTCAAAGTTATTTTGTTCGGAAATAAAAGTTTCATTTAAGTTACAAATAACGTTGTTTACTTAATTGTAAATTAATAATTAGATATTAATTTTAAAATGCTAACATCATAAAAAAGTTTCTTTTTGTAATAAAATTAAACATATTAATTGTAGAAAACTGTTTCTTAACTAAATAAATTTTTAAAATTTTTCTAAGAAATAAATAAAGATGTACCACGTTTTGTTTTGATCGTAAATAGTAAAACTTGGTATATATTAAGTTTATAAAGATTAAGGGCATTAAGTTTCCTCAAAAAAGATTCGCAATTAACCATTTTGTAAACGCCAAATATAATCCTGGGGAAATTTTTTTGTTTACTGAAGATTTCTTAAGTCAACTGAAATAAGTAGTTTCTCAAGCAATATTGCAGTAGCTAAGACAACCATTAATTAATAAAAAATATACAGTATCGGACAAAACGAGTGCAACCAAATAACGCTAATTTAGTTTCTTTATATAGTGCTGCATTTTTTCAATTTAGAGAAATAACTATGTAACTGTTTAGAGACAAAGTTCTTCAAGTTTTATTCGTCACAAAGTTCATTATTTGTACACGAAAATTAATAAATTAATCAAAAGTAGTAATCAAAAAAAAAGTTGATTTCCTTCTGGACAAAACAAGTGCAACTCGACAAAATGTTGACCAAGCTGTATTTCGCTATCAATATTTCGTGGCGAATCCTTTGTTGTCAATCACAGCCTTGCATCTTCGAGGCATAGAATCGATCAGATGATCAATGAAACTTTGTGGAATCGCTGCCCAGGCCTTTTGGGTTTGTTCAAACAGTTGATCCTTATTACGAACACCTTCACGATTAATTCTGCGGTTGACGATCTCCCACAGGTTCTCGATAGGGTTGAGATCCGGAGATTGAGGCGGCCAATCCATTACCGATAGATGGTTGTCTTGAAACCACTGCTTGACTACGTGTTTCGGATCGTTGTCTTGCTGAAAAACCCATTTTATTGGCATATTCCATTCAGCATGAGGTAACATAACATCTTTCAGGATATTTTTATACATAAAACGGTCCATTATTCCATCGTTTCGATGTATTGGACCTAGACCGTTAGCAGAAAAACACCCCCAGACCATTACATTGCCTCCACCATGCTTCACGGTGTTATGGCAGTAACGTAAATCGAGGCGTTTTCCAGCCGGTCGACGTACACGGCAAATGCCATCGCTCCCAATGATGTTGAACTTCGATTCATCACTGAACAGGACAGTTCGCCATTTCTGTACATTCCAGTCAGTATGAGATGTAGCAAACAGGAGTCTTTTCTTCTGGTTTTTTAGTGAAATCAGCGGTTTCTTTGCAGGGCGTCGAGAAAACAATCCGGCTTCAACAGCACGTCGTCTGATTGTTCGGTCCGATACTGGCAGCTCTAACTGCTTTTGTATCTCGACTGATAATATCCAGGGATCCTTCTTGACGGATCTGACGATCATAGAATCCTTTCTAAAAGAAGTGGAACGCGGTCTTCCACCTTTGTTATCTGCTGCCAACTTCCCCGTAGAACGATATTTGGAACATACTCTTGATACGGTCCATTTTTAACGCAATATTTATCACAAATACTTTTTTGTGATATTCCACTTACGTAATCGCCAATAATTTTCTTTCTTAGTTCCAATTCAAGACTGTCGGGAGCCATTTTTGCACTTGAGCTCATAAAAATAATAAAAATAAATAATCACGCTTCTCAAGGCTTACCGTATTACATTTACCTTGTGATGATACAATAATGCTCTGTGGAACACAACGTCTTGGTTGGATGTGGACTGTATTGATGTAATGAAATACTTGTTTTATTTCACTTCTTGTATTGATGTTCTTCGATAAAACACTTTGATAAAACTCACTTCGATAAACTGTCTTGATAATACTGACTGATTGACTTCCATATACTGACTGAATTACATGTCAATTGACATGTCTCTTATATAGTAAAATGAACCTTTGTGAACCTGTTCTGAAAGATTATAGATGCTTCTTTTCGATGCTTGTGGAAGCTTCTGGATGCGTCTAGATGCTTCTGAATATTTCTGGATGTTACTGGATGCTTCCAGATGCTTCTTCTGGAATCTTCTGGAAGCTTCTGCATGCTTCTGGAAACATCTGAAAACTTCTGAATACTTCCTTTAATTATTAAAGAACTTCCGTGACGTTGACACGGACCAGACTTAAGAAAATGAAACAAACCAAAAAAGTTGCACTTGTTTTGTCCGCTGCAAATTGGCACTTGTCAACGAAATTCTGCCTGTGTGCTGTCACCTGTCAGCTGATTGCTCATGTCACGGCATGCTATAACTCCAGACTCCTGAACTGTTTGCTATGGTAGTATAGTTCGTTTCGTTTTTAAGACATGTAAAAATAGGAACACTTTTTAGCATTGTTCGATGTTGGTTGCAAATGTTTTGTCTAATACTGTATATTTTATATTATATAAGATTTAGTATTAAAAAATGGTCACTATTTAAAGCATAATAAAAATAAAAAGGTATACTTTTAAAGACTTTGTATAAAGAAATAGTCACTCTATGTTTAGCATAGAAAAGATTTTTGAGAATTTATTTCTAATAGAATTTGTATGAAATTTTCATGGTATAGTTTCATTTAGGAGGTCTTATATAAAATACTAAGGCAGTTTACGGGAGGAGGTGGGGTTACTGAAAAACGTACTTAGGCGTACTAGGGGCGGTAAAACACGCGGTTTAACCGCCGGTTGTTTTTTTTATCTCTCCTCAAACTTGTTTTTTTTATTAACAAAAGCAATGAAATTCGCGAGTTAAAGAAAAATCATTATTATGTTATGTAGCAGAATGTTTTATTAAGAAAATTTTTTCAGAGGCCTGGTCTCAAAATTAATTCGATGTTGGGAAAAAAGTAAAGATGGTAACTTTGTTATTAAAAAAATTTACTAAACAATACCGTAGCTGCTATTAGTTCCTAACTCATGATTAAAAACGTAAATGATACTGTAAATGATTTGGTACTTTCGAGGAATTGCGAAACAAAAAGCAAATGTATTTATGTTATTTAAATCTAAAAAATAACTGTAGCCTAATAGGCTATTGAATATTGTTATTGAATAGCAAACCTGTATTTTTAATGCAGTATCTCTTAAAATACCTAAAATTAAAGCTGAATGGTCACCAAACAAGATATTTTACGATAAGAAAATTAGTGAAGATGTTATTTACAGATATTGTGACCCTAAAAAGGAGGGACTTCCTGAACAAGCATAAAGAATGCTACGAAGTTAAAATAATTACCTGGTTAAATGTTGCATGCATTAAGTCTAAGAGTATAAAATTTTAAAGTCCCTATTTGAGACTAGTTGCTTACTTTTTGATTGATTTAATCCTGAAATAGAACATTGCAGTTGTCCTGTTAGTTCAAGTAAGTTGTGTACTTTCGCTTACTTTCACTTTTGTGTTTTTTAAAACACAATAATGATAAAATACTAACTGCAATGAAAACTATAGAAGAAAAGATTTACTCTATCTTGTATAGAACAGTTACTAAGTGTAACCATTTTTCAAAATTAACAGAGTCCTTAAATAGTAAAAAAAAAAAAGAGATGACATAATTGCTATATCAGCAGATCCAGAACTAAACTGTTTTTAAAAAGATGTATCATTAGTTGTTTTAAAATTGAAATAACACTTTAAAAAAGTGGCTGTTTAGCTGTAACGTGTTTATTTCGTACTAATGAAATTGAAATTTGAACGCAAATCATCTGTCTGTCAACATTTATATTATAAATAGTTACAAAGAACTGCCTTTGCTTTATCAGATTGTATTTGTTTTAATATCTAATTATTTGATATAATTATACTTCACATAGATAACTCTAAAATTGAAAACGTTGACTTCTATATCAATAAATTCACAGAAGATTCAAATAATAGTGATATTTTAAGAAAAATTACACTTTTAAAAATAATACCAACCCAGCCGACATTGACAGACGGGTACCGTATGGCTTTTGTCTGGGCTTACGGAAACAGGATTTTAACTGGTAAGTGTTTTAGTTTCCGGACGTGTCCCATATGTTTAAAAAATAAAAAAAATTTGCTTGATTGGGTTTTATCTGGTTTTTATCAGGGCCGAAGGATCTAGGGACTTTACGGATCTCCCATAAGGTTCCCAAAAGTTGATAATAAAAAAAAAAAACTGATAATAAAAAAAAATCATAAATAAACTTAATCGATGGTTGCCATTTATAATTCGTTTGCGCGTGAAATAATTTTAAAATTTTAACTTTTATGCGTTATATTTTTTGTGTACATTATACAATGCTGCTCAAAAATTTAGCACACATAAGATTTAAGTTTCATTTTTCTTCTTTTAATTGAATTTTTAGGCGGTAAACTTCTTGTGCCATTTCAGTTTGTTTTTTTTACAGTTAATTAAAACATACCTTATATAGAAAAAAAAAAAAAAAAAAAAAAAATTACGTTAATTTAACCATCTATTTTTAACTTAAACAGAGACCGCTAATTAAAGCGGTGTAAAAAAGCTGCTCATAAGTTTATCACACTTGCACTTCTATTATCTTTTAACTGCCGCTCTTTACTTTTTGACGTCAAATTTTTACTAAAAAGTAAATTTAACTATCCATTTTTACATTTTAACTGAACAAAAGCTTCTAAGATATACATACTATGTATTATCTCATTTGAAATAAACTTGGTATTTTTCGCCTAAATTTTGTCCATAATTTGACCAATAAGATGGGAAAAAAATCAATTAGCTCTGAAATAAAACAGCGTATTGTAGGACTACACCTTGGTGGTTTCAACAGTTCTGAAATTGCTCGAGCTCTTAAGTCTCACTTCCAAAGTTGCACTTCCAAAAGCTGTTTTAACAATATCTGCAAATTGAGGTAGTACTATTTTTTCATTAGTATAAATTCCAGGAAATTGAGAGTTTTTAGTGTCGACATGATCGTTCAAAATTTTCCATAGAGATTGAATACGAACATTGACGTTATAAGGTATGTTGAAATCGTTAAGATTAGTTTCTACGTTATATAGGTTGCCTTCATAGGGTATTGTGTTGGTATTGGTTATTATTTTTAGTAAAAAAAACGCAATTTGCCATGGTACAATGTGTTTCATTTTTGATTTTGTGCTTTCTGCAATAGGTAAAAAGTTATTAACATACACACCTAGATCTACACTAAGAAGATTACTGAAAGCGGTTAAATTAGTTCCAGTTAAAGCCGGATCTTTATAATTGGGTGAGAGCATAATATGAATGAAAGGTCGAACAAAGGTTTCTTCTATACCGCTTATAATAATTTGTCTTTCGGGTGAATTAGCGGCTATTTGTGCGGCGGTTAAAAGTGGATGTTTTGCATAAATACAATAATTTTTACTAGCGTGAGTATTTAATGATAAATTGTATATGTTTTCATATAGAGAATTACTACTATTATAATTAAATTGTAATAAATTTGTAAAATCTTCTATAACGTATGCACTTGCGCTTGTTCTGTTTGAAAAAAAACCAAAATAAGATAATCCTCTTTCTTGTTTATTTGTGGTTAAATTAGATCGAATAGGATATAAAAAAGAAGGATTTTTTGTGTATTCGTTTTTTTTATAATACCATAATAAATTATAGTTGGTTCTAATACTAAAGGTTGGAGTATAAAGTACAGTATTAACGTTAAATAAATTTTGTTGAACATTGTTGTTGCTATCCAAACTAAACTTTATCATGGGCATATCGGTTACAGCCGTTTTGTATCTAAGTTTAGTTGTAGGATTGAATAAATATTTTGGATTAAAATATTTTGTTGATGAAATTTTACCATCTTTGTTATAATTACTTGAAAAAAAGTCTGAGAAATATAACACTCTATTTATTTTTGAATTATAAAGTTCCAAGTTTCTAATCAAAAAATCATCTTGATAGGGGGTGGGTGTCGCAACACCAAAGAGTTTACCAGAGTTGACGTGTTGCCTGGTAAAGGTATATGGTTGGCGCACAAGACAACACTTTTTGTAAGAAGATAAAAATATTTTATGGGTCTTGTAGGATTACTAATCATATCGCTTTGAATATCGGATAACATTTTTTTTATAGCAGGTTTGGATTCCATTCTTAAACCGTAATTGTTTTCAGAGAAGGATAGGTTTTCGTCAACTCCAGTTAAATTAGTAGGAACATCCATACTGGCTAAATGCAAAATGGTATTATTTTTAAATGAGGGTTTGTCAATATTGTTAGGAGTTAATGGTAGACTAAAATCGTTCAAGACATTATAATGTACGCTAGCTTCATTTTTATTTTTAATTTCGCTAAAATAATACGTACTACAATCATATTTATATACATCTAAAACATCGTCAAACGTTAAATTGTTCATTTTTTCTTTTTTTCATTTTTTCTTGCAGTCTTTTCTTCAAAGGTTTTAAAAAAGTATTAACATATTCGTTAAAGTTTTTATAATAAATGTCTTTATCGTCTTCGTTAATAGGTAATAAATCTTCTCGTTTTACTTTAAATGTTGTATTTAAATCGCCTACTATTCCCACTTTATAAATATAAACGGGTAAATAAACTTCTACTGAAGGGTTAGAGCACTTAGAGACTTTGATAATAATTACTTTTTTGCTAGTGTCCCAATAGGGTTGATCACGAGTAGTCGATTTGCTAAAAGTGTCTTTGGGGTCTATTTTATATTTTTTTAAATAACATTCTGTTCCAACGGAGAGAGGTTTGTATATTTTTAATTTTTCGTTTTTGTATTCTTTTTCTACTCGATGTAACATGTTGGAAGAAAAATGAAGTCCTCGTCTTTTGTCGGCGCGGTATTGATCGACTAAAGTTGTTTTAAACGTCCTATTGTCGATTCGGCCAAGTAAGCTTTATTACCATAATTTTTAGAACTAAAATGATAAATGTTTTTTTGTTAAAAAATTCTCCACCTTGATTGGTTTGCAAGTAGATAAAAGTTTTATCGTCTCTTTTAATATCTTCAAAAATATGTTTAAAACTGCTCAGTACTTTATCGGCGTTTTTTTTACTGGTGACTCTCAAATATACTCTTTTCGATACTCCATCTACCACAACTAAACAAAATTCAGGTCGATGAGGAGCAAAATTTAAATTAAAACTGTTCATATCGGCCAAATCAGCTTGAAAATATTGTCGAGGTCTATCGTACGAATATTGATGAGTTTCGTAAACAAAAGGTTTCCTAGGCGCTTGTTTTTTAACGTTGACGTCTGTTGTTTTTTTAAAAAGTAAAGTGACGTGTGACCATGCTGTTATGAGACCGTTCCATTTGGCATAAATGGAACTTTCTAAAAGTGCTTTTAATTGTTTATAAAATTTCAAATCGGTTGGATTTTTTTTTAAAGTGTCCAATTGAAGCAAAACTTTTTAAATTTTGGGTACGTCTGTCAAAGCAAACAAACGACTCGATAATTTGGTGAGTTGATCTTCCACAAGGTTGTTAATAGCGTCTCTCAAAACACTATCCATTTTTTAAAAAGTCGGAATATTTTGTTATCGGAGTTTTTCTTTTTCTTTTTTCTGGATTTGTGAATGACGATCTAGTAGTTACTTTTTTTGCTCTTAATCCTATACGACCACTTCTAGTTAACATTGGAGTTTCAGTTCTAGCACTAGCAGTTGTTGGTTCAACTGTAGTTGTTTCAGGTAAAGCAGTAGCTCCTAATAATTCGGGAGCAGTTTCAGGTGTTTTAGTAGGTGCGGTTTCAGTTGTTTCAGTAGGTTCATCTTCTTTTTTAGTTTCTATCGGAGCTAAATAAGGATCGGACGCTCGTGTTCGTGGTTCTTTTTTGGGTGTAGGAATTTCTAATAAGGAAGACCTTGTTAAAGGATGAGTGAATAAATTTCTTTTTTTAAAATTGGTAAGTAGTTTTAAAGCGTTGGCAAAATTTTCAATATTATCAGAATCCATTTCAAAACATTTTTTATAAGATATTAAAAGTGAATTTAAACGACCAAGTTAAGAATTATACTTGTACCCATTATCATCAACATTTCGAGTAAACTTTTTTCTTTGATTGTATTTTCTGTGCTGTAAAATTGATTTGAATTGGATTTAATATGTTGCAATAATCCCAATGCACCTCCTTTACCATAAGTTTGCTCTACATCTTCTTTTAATAGGACTACATCTGTTACATCTCTAAAAGGTAAAGAAGGTACAGTGTTGAAAAAAGTTTTAAATGTTAAATAAAGCATAGTTTCTCCGATGGGTCTGTTGGCTAATGCGTTTTCGTCATAGTTATTTAACATTCAAACAAAAATATCTTTATTGGGTAATAAATAACTATTTACTTGAATGTATTCTCTCAAAATTTCAAATTTGACACCTCGAAACATTTCGCCATATTGTATACATCTTTGTTCAATAATGTCTTTTGTTTGTAATAATATTTCAAAAGCTCTCTTTCCACCAAAACTTTTATCGCTTATAGATTCGCTTTTCATAAAACTAGAAGTCATAACAGTGTAAGGATCTCGAGCTAGAGCGCCAGTATATACACCTTCGGATGTTAATTTAGTTTCGTTTCGGAAGTGTATGTTGTATTTTTTAATAAAACTCCATAATTTGGCAAAAGTAAGTTGTCTTATTTGGTAATAATTAGCTGCTATTCTCATGTTAGCTACAGCGTGAGAAGAAGTCAGTAAAGTTAAAAATTCGTTAGCATAAAAGGAATATTGTTTTGGATCGTTTATTTTTTCAAAGGCAAAGTTGGTGACATTGTTAATAATACTAGCTATGGATTCTTCTACATCTACAACATTGGCTTGATATAAAATATAAGTTTTTAAATTGTTTAAAGTGGCTTTTTCGCTTCTCGGTTTGTAAACGCGTAAAGAAATTTGATGAGATCCAAACCGATAATTGACTTGATTTTTACACATGTCCACGAGATGTTTAGGTAAGTTGGGGATTTTTTTTACAGATTCGTTTCTATAAAGCTGTTCTAAAATTTCACTCGATTTGGCTGTTTCGTGAAAAATTAAAAATTTATTAAGAGGTGTCAAAGTATAAATTTTTTTATGACTCGATGGAATAGTATTTAAAGTAGTAGAACGCGGTAAAGTGTTTAATGTAGATTGAATAGAGGAAGGAGGCGTAGTAGTAAGAGAAGTGTCTTGAATAGGAAATCTTTTTAAATTTCTCATCATTCTTAAAGATTCGCTTATGTTTCTTTGATCGATTTGATCATTGAATTCGTTTTGTTTATTCAAATTTAAAATGGTTTTAAAAGCGTAAGCATTTCCTCCCACGTTGAGATATGTTTTCCATTTTTCTTGATCGCTGATTAAACTTGTAACTATATCGCTGTTAAGCATAGTATCTAGGGTAACAAAGCATTTAAATTTTGTTGAAAGCTCACTTCACCAGCAATTTGATTTTTGAGATTGATGGGATCTGTATAATTAAGAGAAGAAGGTAAATCATATCTCAGAATAAGTTCAGACAAATCGGATGTGTTTGTTTCTTCTGTTTCTAGGTTTGCTTGTGTGTTTTCTTGTTCACCCATTTGTAATAATTTTTTTATTAAAAACATCCATGTTGTAGGCATTTTTGGCTAATACTTCACATAAAGTTAATAAAGGAGACTCGTGATAAGGTCTATATCTATTCATGTTTCATAAAAATACAAATTATTTTGAAAATACAATTCTTTTTGACAATAATCAACGTCAAACTGTTGTCCTAATAAATCGATTACAGTTTTTGTAGGTTGTATAGAGTCGAATGAGATTAATTTATTAGCATAATAATTTATAATTTCGTGATAAAGTTTAAAACGAGTATAGTTGAAATATTCTTTTATAACGTCGTAATTGTTATAAACAAAGTCTGATATAGCTTGATTTTTATCTTTCATTTTTTCTTTTTTCATGATGACTTTTCCGTTTTCGTTAAATTTTGGATAAGGATACAAATATTCTTTGACAAAGAGTTTAATTTCTATACAAACGTATTCTTGAAAAGCGTTTTTTATTTGATGTCTTTCGTGATCCGATAAAAATTCGCATTTTAACATTTTTACAGCATTGAAACGTGTTAAAATTTCTTTCATCCATATTTTAATTTCGTTTTCGTCAATGTCTTTTCTTCTATTCATTTTGGGGATAAAAATTTGTCCTCGAACAGCCAACTTTTGTCTCATGGCTTGACGTTTACTCGCTTTGTTGGAAAGAATTCATAATTCTTAATCGTTTTGTAAAATTCGTAAAAATTCTTCGCTTTCCCAATCATTCAGAATCAGAACTGGGTCCACCGTCTGAAGATTCTTCTGAAGATTCGTCTGAAGATTCGCACAATCCATATCGTTTTTGTCTTTTGATTTCTTTAAGTAGTCGTGTTGCTCTTTCACTTTTACTCCATTTTTTTTTATCAGATTTTCTTTTTCCTTATTTATATCGCTTTTATCTTCTTCGTCGGGTTTATTCTCCTTCTCTTGATTATAGTTATTATAATGTGACTTGAGATAATAATGATTTTTTAAATTTGGCGCTTTCACATAGGGAAAGGATTGAAAGCTAACAATTTTTTTGTTAACGCTCATATCTTTATAATCAAAGTCCAATTTGCCTTGAGCGTCTACTGGAATAAACACTTTTTGTTCTTTACTCGTAATCTGTATTCTTAAGCGTGCTACCGAAGAGTTTCTTTTAAATAAAGCCAAATGTCCGTGTTGATTAGAAGTTTCTTTATTTAACAAATCGGTTATAACGTGATGATGCATTTTGCCGGTAGAAGGAAAATCATTTTTAAATATTTTTTCAATCTCGCTGTTGTTATCAAAAAAAATAATACATTTGTAATGAGACACTAAATCGTTCCAACATTGACTGGCTTTAGAAGGTACGGAATGAAAAATGGTAATGGTACCTACTCCGTGATGAGATCCGCTAGAACACGCGCTAGTATATTGTTGACTTTTAAGCAAAAAGCACTAATATCATCGAATAAAAGTATTGTTTTAATAATCGATGATCGCTATTTTGAATACCGTATTTATCTTTGGAAAAACCAATAGCACTCTGTATTACTGAATCTAAATTTTCTGGACGGTTAACTGTTATGATATCATAAGCTTCTAAATTATTTTTAGATGATTCGATAATATTTTTCCATGTTTTGTGTTGAAATTCGCTAGTTTCTCTCATTTGTATTACAAATAACATTTTTGCATCAGGATATTTTCCACAATGCAATAATTCTCTAGCCATAGTTGATTTTCCACTGTTTGTAGGTCCTGTAATAATTTTATTTTCAGGATATACATCTTGAGTAGGTTTAAAAATATTAAATTTAACTTGTGAATTGGTTTCTTTGTCTTTGAGTTCAGTTTCTTTTGATTTTTCTTTTAAATAAAAATTATGAAAACCTTTTTCGTTTAATATTTCGGTTAAAGATCTACCATCTTTTTTTTCTAATGGTTTCTCTGTAGGTTGTTCTACAATTTCAATTTTTTGTTCAAGAGGTTTTTCTTCTTTTTCTTCCATTTTTTATTATTAATAAAAAAAAAACAAGTTTTTTTTTAAATTTATATCACTTTTTTTTTACAAAATAATTTTACAAAAAACGGTCCAAAATAATTTTTTTAATGTCCATTCTTGGTATAATGTTCATTGCATAAAATAATTGTTCTTTGGTTCCATTACGAGTCCCTATTTCTAACAATTCAAAAGCTTTTTCTTCAATATATCTGTAATCTACATCAATAAGATCCAGTTCGTATTCGCTTACTTTAAAATATCTTCCACATGTTTTCCAATCTCGATTTAATCGTCTTGCAATTTCTGTTAATAATATATTATCAATCATTTTATTTTCTAAAAGACAAGTGCAATTATAATGAATTCTATTGTAATCTTCACTATGAACACAATCTTCTTCATAACATCCTACGTGACACGCAAAACGTAAATAATCAATCAAACATTCAATACAACAACTTAAAAATTCTTCAGGAATTAAATCTCGTCCGTTGAGAGTAATGAGAATCAAACGTGAAGTAAAAAAATCTTTATTTTTATTTTTAAATTAATGAATTTCGTTTTCTGTATTTTCTACTAAATAAAAACTTTTAAAACCAATTTCTTTTAATTTGTTTTCAAGTTGTTGTGATGTTAATTTTTGATCTAAAAAACAAACTCAATTTTTTTTATTCATAAAAAATTTTTTTTTTTACAAATTTATATTCTTTTTAAGATCGTATAATAAAGGGATCAAAACTTTTCGATTAAACACCGCCATTGTTTGATAACGTTCTAATTGTTTTATATTATTTTTTTCAATTTCAAGTAAATTTTGAATGTGTTCATCGCTACAAAAATTTTCCATATCAGGTAAAACTTTTAAATTGGCTTCTCGTATCGGTTCCAAAAGATAAAATCTCGAATTTCAGTCATGACTCCGTCATCAAAAACATAATTTTTTTGTGTAAATCTTTTTAAAAAATCAATAACGCGTGTTTGTATTTTAACTTGCTTGTAATTGACACTCATTCTATTTTGTTCGATGGGTTGATTTTCTTTTATTACTGGAAAAGGAAGTTGTCTAGTTAATCTTTTTGCAGCAAAGGTATCAAAACCGTTAACATAATTTGAAAATAAGAGTTTAGAATTGGGTACTCCTTTAGCTCTATTTTTGTAATAGTTTTCTTTTTCTTTGTCTCCATTGACGCTCTGAACACTATAACATTTAGGTCCCATAGCAAAAGCTTGAGCAATGTAATAAGGAGGAGGTATTTTATTTTAAAAATGATCCGTTTCTTTGGCGTAAAGAGTGGAATAAAAAGGGTGAGTTTTTTTATAATTGGAATAATCCATCCAACGATCTCCAAATTTTGAAAAATAAATCCATTCTTCTACTTTTTCGCGAAACGTTGAAGAAATCATATTGTTTTTCTTTTTCTTTTGAGTAATGAAAAAACAACCAGAACCAGTATTTGTTACTACCAAATGTTTTTCTGCTCCATGATTTCTTAATACTTGTCCCAATTTCCAACTAAAACGTCCTACGTTGAGTTTAGCATAAGATAAAATTTGTGAAGCCACAATACGTAAAGATTTATTAATGAGTTTACATTTTTCGCTGGTAGTTAAAATGAGAGCATTTTTATGATCTTTTGATTTTAAGAGTTCAAAGACGTCTTTCATTTCATAATGATTGTTTTCATCTTGAAATAAAATACTTTTGGTTTTGACATCACTAATCAAGTTGAAAAGATTTTCTTTAAAATAATCGTCGTAATTAAAATTGGCAGTGTCGTAATAATCTGAACATACTTTTTTTCAAAAACGTCTAATTTGTATCTTTCAGGTTCAACACCGATAAACATGGGTCCGTCATATAATAAATTTTGAAAATGAAAAGGAAGTAACAACTTATTATTTTCATCCGTTTGACCTTCTCGAATTAAAACATGACGAATGTTTTGAAAATTTTCAATACTATTTTGAAATACTTTTTCTTCGTGATTGATAAAAGAAGTATTGAGTTTTTGTGCAATTTGTTGACTTAATGTCCCGTAATGTCCGTTAATTTGTAATTTGCAAGAAGCATCACTACTTTGTCGCCCTTTTTAATGGCTTCTTTTCTTTTTTCCATATTTCTTTTTACCATTTTTTGAGCTAAAGGATAACGCCATAAAGGGAGTACTTTGTAAATTTTTTCAACAACACATCCACAACACGTAGTCAACCATATTAAAGTGTCTAAAAATTCACAGGTTTCATGCGAACTTAATTTCATAACCAATTTAATGGTTTTGTCTTTTTCTATAGTATATTTTCCGTTGTTTTTGAGATGGCGTTTAGATACAATTTCAGTTGGAGAATAATCTTGTAACGATATAATTTCTTTTTCTACTATGGGTGAAAAACCTCCTACTTGATCTTGATACTCTGGTTTCATGGTAATTTGAAAATGAACTCAAATGCTAGTTGAGAATCCGTTTAAATTAAGGCGATGATATTTTTAAATTACATCGTCTAAAGTAATACATTCCAAATCAAAGGAATATTTTATACGAAAAGGTAAAGGTTTTAATTGAGCTCCTCCGTGTTGTCCATTTTCATCCATAAAAATTAAACATCCTCTTAATGCACTGTTTAATTTGAGTTCTTTTATTTTAGGTTCAAAGTAATCTGTATCAATGGCATATTTTTGTGTACCGTTGGTTGACATGCCGCCTTGAATACTCTTTTCAATCATTTTTTGATGTTCGTTAGTCGGAGGAAATTGAATAGGTATTAAACTGTTGGCAGAATTTAATTTACTTGTATAACTAAAAATGCTAACATGATGTTCTTTCATCAAAGTCAATCATAACAGAACCTAATACTACCGTGTCGAGCACAGTATAAATATGCAATAAGGATTTTAAAGTTTTTAAATTTAAAAAGTTCCACAATTTTTGAACACCTTCATAAGTATCTTTGATTTTTTAATTTCCTCTTGCACATTTTTAGACTTCATTAAATCGTTTTGAGCAAATAATTCAATAGGCGGAAATGATTTATATTCAATGTTTAATAGTTCGTCTGTTATTTGCGAGTAAGGAAATAATGTTTTTTTAATAAAACAGTTTTTAAACTCTCGATTGTTGGTTAAATGATTCAATTCAGAATGAAAAGGACGTGAATAATGCAACATGGTGTTGACAATTTGATTTTGAGCTTTTTGAGATAACATACTACTGGCTTGTTCTAAGGAACAATTTAAAATTTTCAAGCTATCTATAATTTTAATATGTTTACCAACGCAGATAATATTGATTTTGCTCACATTTTTAGATATAAAAAAAACATCTTCCATGCTGCTATATTTTATAAAAGCGTTAAAATGTGTTGTTTCAGATTCAGCTAAATGACCGTATAAAGGAATATCCAAAATTTTTTTTAAACCTTCTACAATCATAATACGATTATCAAAAAAAGTGTTGTGAGCAAAAATAGGACAAGATAAATGTTGACTATATCTGCCTAAATTTTTGTTGCAATAATTATGAGCCAATCCATAAACTTGTTCTGAAAAATGATCGTGATCAATAACTAAATAATCTTCAAAAGCGTTGAGAAAAAAATTGCATTTATTCAAAACTTTTTCTCTGTTTTTTTCATCTTGAATAAAATTGGATAAACTAATTTTTTTTTCAAATTGTTTATTAAAAGAAACCAACATACAATGATACCATAATTCGTAGACGAATTGCTTCAACTTTCTCATGAGAAACAAAAAATAGAGATTATCTGTATTTTGACCGCCTACTTCGTTGATACATTTGCGAAAGATTTTGATTAAAAAGTAGAGATCATTTAACAATTCAACATTGTCTTGATCAAAGTAGTTTTCGAGTTGTTGATCAGTTATGATAAGGGAAGCCAATAGTTTCATATAATCTACAAGTTCTCCACTCGTTATTCTCACATAATCACTAAACAACCCGTTGGTGGCAGGTAGGTATTCAAATTTTTCCCACCATCTACAACAAATGTAAAATAAACTCGATACTTGATATAAATCTTGTTTTATTTTTTCAGCATCGTTTAATAAATAATTTTGAACGTTACAAGGTAACATGAACAATTCTAAACGTCCTACTCTTTGAAACATGATATTAACAACTTGAATTCGTTTGTCGTTGTAAATACGAAATTCGTTATGGTTTAATTTTTCTATTTCTTGAGGAGTCATGTGAGAAAATTAATTTTTATAAATATCAGATTGACGTATTTTATCTACAGGACATCTACAAATAGAACATAAAGGATTTTCTTCTTGCCATATTAAATTTCTTTCTTCATTGGATATATTTAAATTTTGAAAACGCAATAAACATATTTCATAAGCAAATCGAACCAAAGTATCAGCTAAAGCTATTAAATTGTAAACTCGTAACTCCATTTTCAAATTTTCATTATTTTCACAGGTCGAATTTAACTTTTCCCACAATATGCGTCTGTGTGTTTTGTGAAGTAAAGAAACTCCTGATTGAAAATAGGCATGTAGACAGGTTAAAGGATTTCTTTCTAAACTTTCAATAGTATTTTCATAATAAAAAATCCATTGAGTGATCACGTGTCCTTGTTCATCCAAACCAAAACATTCTCTGGCTAATGTTTCATGAATGCATTGAATGACGATGGAATGATAATGATAACTCAACTCGGATAAAGGTTTGACTTTGGAAGTGGCATTTTCTTCAGACTTTGTAATACTCGTTTCACAATAAAATGTCATTAAAAAAGGAAACAAGTTTCTACTTGTACACATGAATGAATTTTGCGGACGATAGTGTCTAATGCAATCGTCGTATGTAAATTTATCTGATTTATAATAACCTTCACATTTGTGTGTCTCTGTAGTAAATTTTTGTCCGCATTCTGAACATTGAAAAAGAACACGTGACTTGTTAGCTGAAAAATGTACAGTAGAAAATTTTTCATTCAACATGCTTATAGCATGAAAAGAATTGTTTTTTTGAAAAATACAAATTTTTAGAGTGTTTTTGGTTTTTTTCCGTTGATTGGCTTTATTTTTTTCCTCGTCATTAATAAAAACTCTTTGTGAATCTTGATCGTCTTTGGTAATGTTTGCGCTTTCGTAGACCACTTTTAATAATTCTGTAAGAGTACTTTTATATTGTGATTTTAATTTAGAATACAACAAACGAATTTTGGTATTACTTTTGTTAACGGCAAAAATTTTAATGTTAATACGATCAAAAGTATTTTCGTTAGCAAAACAGTGACACAAATCAATCAATGTTTGAAACGACATATTTTTAGATTTTCTTTTAAATTTTGTAAAACGTTTTTCCAAGCCAGAATGTTTTGTTCATCTTGATCTTTAAAAAGGAGTTGTAAAATATTTTCTTCTGAAAATAAATCGGTCGCATTTTTTTCCAACACTTTTTCATTCCATTCTTTAATGGTGCACACATCCCATTGACAAATCAACAAAGAGGTTAAAAAAGCAGAATAAAAACATAATTCTGCTTCAAACAAAATACTGTAATCTAAAAACATTTTTCTTTTTTGTTCATAAGAGAGTTTAGTATAATATTGTCCTTTTAGCGAATTTTGCCATTGTGTAATAGCATGAGGTCTATACCATTCACCAAACCATTCGTTTACATCAATTTCTTTGCTCCTTTTTTGTTGTTTTTTATATGAAATTGTTTTTTTATTTTTTTCGTAATATGATTTGTTTTCTTTGCTCCTCTTTTGTTATTTTTTTTAACAAAAGTAATTTTTTATTTTTTTTGTAATACGTTTTGTTTTGTTTTTTCTTCTTTTGAATGTGTTCATCTGTTTTGTTTTCTTTGCTCTTTTGTTTCTTTTTTTCGTAATATGTTTGGTTGCGTTTTTTCTTTATTTGAATTTCTTCATCTGTCAAGAGTATTTTTTTTTAAAACCTGACAATTCAAAATTTCGTAATTTCATCATTGATCTTTCTGTTAAATTGGATAGAGATTTGATTTTAATATTACATAAATGTATTAACTTCCATCCACTATCGCTTTCTAAAATATTAAAAACAGCAGAAATATTGGCATCTTGAATAAAACGTAAATTAGTCGGTCCTTCTAAAGGTTTTATAAAATAAACAGGTGAATTGTAACAACGTTTCATTATTTTACAATAACCATCTTCAATAGATTTGCTACATAAAGTAACAATATTATAACCAATTAAAAAATTTTGAAACAAGTCTGCAAAATGAATACTGTTTTTCATTTGTGTTTCAAATCCTTCCAATGTTTTTTGTTCTACGTAATAAACAATTTCATTTGGACTTTGAGTTTCTGAATAAAGTTGTGATTCTTCAATAATATCTTCATCTTTATAATCATCTTTGATGTAAAAAAATGTTCAGTGTATATACTGTTGTTACTAAATTTAGTTTCCTCAGTTTGATATTCAAATTTCATTTTTATCTAAAAAAAATTACATGTATTTTTTATAAAATTCCAAAACATCAGAATCAACAGGGATACTTTTAAACATTTTTCGTAATTCTAATCTATTATTAATAATTATAAAAATATCATTAATATTACAAACTCGTGATAAAGAAACATAATAAAGACTATTATTAAAAGCCTTTGAATTAAATTGAACAACGGCTTTATTCATTGTACTTCCTTTTGCTTTATGAACAGTAAAAGAAAAAGCTAATTTTAAAGGTAAACCAAATCTTGAGCCTATAACAGCATGAGAGCAATCT
Source organism: Hydra vulgaris (assembly GCF_038396675.1). Taxonomy (NCBI): domain Eukaryota; kingdom Metazoa; phylum Cnidaria; class Hydrozoa; order Anthoathecata; family Hydridae; genus Hydra; species Hydra vulgaris. The sequence goes on along the minus strand of NC_088921.1, from coordinate 11,772,013 downwards.
AAAATCTCTTCTTTAACACATTCGATTTTGACGTCATATTAACCCAAACTGCATTATTTTCTATTAAAATGACAGTACCAATATTACCATTGCACAAACCTTCCTCCACATTGATATTTTTTACAAGCATAACAATAGCACCCATTTTAGATATACAGCTGCTGAATCTGAAACGAACATTGAATGTTTGGATTTTTAACAACATCATTAGCATAAAACCAATACCCTTCTTGTTTTATAGTCTCCATTTTATTATTATTATTATAAACATCAACTTCCATATTTCTAAAAAATAATCTTTTATATTTAGTGTTTAAATTTTCATCTTTTTCCAAACAACGCGCGATAAAATAATCAACAGTTTGGTCTGAAACTTGACCAAAACGTATTTCATTTAAAGCTCCAAAAAATTGTGCATCTTCTTTTTGTCTAAAGCATTCAGTTAAAACCAAAACTTCTGTCATGCATTGTTGCCATATTTTAGATTTAAAAACAAATTCTTCTTTAATAGGTGGTAATTGAAAAAAATCACCACAAGCAATAACTTGTATACCACCAAATAATTCATCATAACATTGTTTAATTTTACAAGATATTATATGCAACAAATCAAATGTTTGAGCGTTAATCATTAAAATTTCGTCAATAATTAAAACATCAGTTTCCAACCACGTTTTTTTAATGTCTGGATGCATATGTCGTTAATAATATTCTAAACTTTTAACACCAGTTTCTATACCAGCAAAAGCATGTATAGTATCACCATTTAATAAATGAGCTGCTTTTCCTGTACTTGCAGTAATATGTATTGTTTTATAAATTTGTATACTTTGAGCAATTTCTTTGATAATATAACTTTTTCCACAACCAGCACCACCAGTAATCAAAAAATTCTTCCCTTCATCAAGCCATTGAAGCGCTTTTTGTTGTTGTAAAGATAACATTTTTATTTTGGCTGAAAAAAAAAATGACAAAAAAAAATATTACAAAAACATTTTTTTATTCAGAATAAAAGTACATGTACGTATACTTGATCAAAAATACCAAAAAAATAAGTTTAAAATCCAAATTCATTCGTAATTTAAACAAAAAGTCACTATCATTCTCATTCAACAAAAATTTCAAAGATAATACTTCCTCGTCATTTAAAGTTTCGTTTTCTAAATGATATTTTTGATTATTTTCCACAACCAAAGAATTCATATTTAATATTTTCACTAACATTTTTTTATTTTGATTTATATTATTCATCTAAAAAAAAATTTTTTATTTTGAATATAAATACATTACAGCATATTTTACAAAAAACATCATATATATAATGTTCCTATCAATGACTTTTTCCAATTTAGTTGAAAAATTGTTTTTGTTCCCATTAACAAGTAATAAAAATGTCAGAGCTAATATTTCATCGTCGTTCAATACATTATTTTGTTCGTTATGTTTGTTTAATTTTACAAAAAAATTTACAAAAAAATTAATTTGCAGTTTCCATTTGAAACTTGTTGACAAGATCGTTGACATATATATATTTATTCAAATTTTTAAATATTTCTCCACAAATAGCACATGCTCCATCTTCAAAATCTTCAAGTTCTTGAAGAGTGTCACATGGAACAGAAGTACAAATGGCACACTCGTTTGTTGAAAGCATTTTTTTTTTCAATTCACCACTTGGATCAGATTTCGCAACATAATCTAAAAAATCATCAAAATTGAGACCTTTCTTGACTACTTCTCTATTTAGATCAAATTCTTCCAAAGTTCTAACATATTCGTCGTCGTAACTTAAAACAAATTCTTTGATTGCTGCATAATCAACAAAATCTTTACTTGATGTTATTTTTGACATTTTTTTACTAATCTAAAAAAATACATATTTGAAAAATTGTACCAAAAAAATTGTATGCCAAAAATTCTTCTTAATTCAACATAAATATAACAAGCATTTAAATTACAAAATACACAATTAGGGGAACAATCACATTGAGCTATTTTACATAGAGCTTCATAAACAAAATCAGATTTTTACAAATAACTTGGAGTAACGCTTTTGTAATCCCTATTTTTTTTTGCTACTTTTTCACACATTTCAGAAGCCTCTTCACTTATACGCCAATCTAAAAATAACAATTCAGCCAAACTTTCTAATAAATGTTCTTTTTCATTGTTAAAAGTTTTTTTTCTGAATATTTGTCAACTCGTAGTTTTTCTGGTTTGATTTGTTGCACTTGTTTTACAAAATCATCAAATTCTTCTTGAGACATTTCTTTACGATGATCATCTTCCAAACAGCCCCATTTTGCTAAATCTCTACGAACTTTATTGTACATATCAACTCCCAGTACATCAAGACCCATGTCTACGGTTTTATCATCAATGATCTGAAAGAATTCTTTAGGATCCAAATAAGTTAGTTTTTCAATTTTATCATTAACAATACCGAAACTTCCATCTTCATTTTTAACAATTTCACCTTCATAAAACACATCCATTTTTTTTATTATGTAACCTAAAAAATTACAAAAAAATAATTACAAAAAAAAATTTATAAAACAGTATAATATTCAAATATTTCGAGAACAGTTTATTTAATATTTTCTTTATGAATATAGCGATGAATAAAATCATATGTTCCTTTGCAAGATTCGCAAAGATTAAATCCAGTACAAGTTTCTTTCGGACAAGATTCTGCTTGTAACAATAAGTTTTGTATTGTTTGAGTTTCATCGTGAACAGCTGCTGATTTTAATAACAATAAAGTGATAAGATTTTCAACATGAAATTTAAATTCAGACATTTTTGTTATGTAATCTAAAAAAATACAATAAATTAAAAAAAAATGAATTATAAAATTTTTTTCTTTGGTTCGTTCAACATATAAACAATTTTAGCTTTTTGACAATTAGGACATAGTTCTATATAACGAGATGTGGTTACAGGAGGTGTCATAAATCTATTGCTCGATCTTACTGTTATTTTTACCATTTTTTTTATTATGTGTAATCTAAAGAAAAAATATAATAAAAAAATTTAATCAAAAAAAGTACTCAAATATTCCATCGTTTTTAAAAATGAACTCTGTAATTCCTCGCGTACAAATAATATTTTTTCATTTTCACCTTTCAAATAAAAATATTTCATTATTTCTCTATTAAATTGAGGAACATGTTTTTCAATAAAATCAAACATGACTTTATCTCTCATTATTAGTTTCTCTTTCTTATATTCAATCTTTTTTTTCAAATATTCGATATCTTCTTTATTTTTAGTAAATAATTTGTATAGAGCTTGAATATAAATTTGTAAAGTTTTTTCTTTAAAACCATATTTCTCAGCATCTTTTCGAATTAATTTATTCATTTCCTCATTGGCTTCTTTTACTCCATCTCCATTCATATCCAAACTTTTATTAAAATGAACTGCATAATTACCATATTTAATAGAATATTTTACTTTTCGATATTCATAAGCGATATCATGATTGCATTTATCGAGCTTTACGTAAATATTCGGAAAATACTTTCCATGTTTGTGAAGAAACTCCATTTTTTTAATTTGTTAACCTAAAAAAATACAAAAAAATTTAAAAAATACAAAGTTAAAAAAAAAATTTTACTCATTAAGAATATTTATAAAAGTAGTGATAAAATAATTTTTAGTTGTTTTTTTTAACAATAATCTTTCTTCATGCTTTGAAATATAATGAAAATCTTTCATATCCACATTTGAATTTATATAGGAGAACATGACTTCATCTCTTCTCGAAAATTCCTCTTTTTCTTTTGTTACAACAAACTGATCTTCTTCAATTGCAAGATTGCATATAACAATCATGAAATTTAACAATTCTATTAAAAAATTACGTAGATTTAGATGTTTTTTTTTATCAGCTCGTTATTTTTATTTATAATTTCGGTTATTTTCTTAAACTCTCCCAATATTCCATCTTGATGATCATCTTGGGTTAAAAATTCTTCAATGATAACAAAATGAAAATAAAAAACAGGTGATAATTCTTCCAAAATCTTCCACAACTCCTGTTTAGAATGATGTAGTTTGTAATATTTGGTAATCCATTGAATGCAATCTTCGGTCCAATTTTCATCATTCATTTTAATTAGTTGTCTAAAAAAATTACAATGAAAAAAATTAAACAGATAAATGATTAAAATCTTATTCTAAATCGTGATATTCAATATGTTAATAACTAAAAGTTAACAATTCTGAAAAGTTTTTGCAATTGTTTTTAAACTAAATACATAATTATAAATAAAACTATTCTTTTCCATTTCATTCATGCCGTCTATCACAATTTTATTTATCGAATCCATATATCTTTTTTCTTTATCCCAACAAGCAAGCTGAGTTTCAGAAAAAATATCCCAATAGCATTCTAGTTTATTTATAGATATAACTTGAATTGCTTGCATAAAAGAACTCTTCATAGCATTAACATCTTTAAGCACATTACTAAATGAGTTCATATCATAGTTGTTAACATAACCCAATATACTTGATAAACGAACATATTGTACTTCATCATGTTGTAAAATAGTATCCCAAGCAAATTTTGTAGGCCAATCCATTTTTATTAATTTTCTGAAAAAAAAATTTACAACAAATATAACAAAAACATTTAAAAAAATTACTTAATTTTACATTTAATATACAAATTATTAACCTTATTTGTGACGTAAAGCGAGTTCGATAAAACACAACAAATATTTTTCCACAATATAATAGATAAATAAAAAATAAAACACCAAATATTCCACATAATATAGCTAACATTATTAGTTGACTGAAAATAAAAAAATTACTTAATTTTACATTTGATATACAAATTATTTTCAATTAAATAGTCGTTAATGTCTGCTGTTTTTATAAAGTTACAATAACCATAACCAACATTTTCTTGATCTTTGACTGGTCGTTGAAAAGACACATTGTTTTCAGTCATAAAACTTTTTTTCATTTGTTTACCATTAGGTCCACATATTTTAAAAGTAATGACACGATTTATAAAAGGCCATTTTAATACAGCATCATAAGGTGTAGATCGCATTATTATATATAATCCAATTTCTTCTTCCTCATGAGTATCAAATTTCATATTGATATTCATTTTCATTAAAAATTGATAATTTTTATAATAAAAGGGAACACTATAATAAGCTTTGCTTTCTTTTTTTAACTGCTCCTTAAAATTTTCAAAAATCCATATTTTGCTGCCATGACCGTTATTATTGTGCATTTCTTCTAACATAGATACTCGAAAATCTAAATTCAATATTGTCTCATTATATAATCCATTGAATAATATACTTGGATTGTCGGTATAAATGGTAAATGATGGTCTATCTGCGATATTTTTTTACTTATCTAAAAAAAAATAAAAATTTTTTTTTATAAAAATATAAAAAAATATTACAAAAATTTTATTTTCCAGTTGAACCAAAACCACCCTTTCTTTCAATATCTTTAATCATTGACATTTTACTTCGCGACAAAAACACCCATCAATTTCTATTACAGTTTTTATAGCTTTAAACATTTTTACAAATCCCATTTGAGCAACAGCATCTCCACGTTTAATAATATAATCTTCTTTCGAATGATTCATCAATAGGCTTTAATTTCGTCTTCATAATCTGCGTCTATTATTCCTGGAGCATTCAACACCACAACACCATATTTATAAGCTATACCTGATTTTGAATATACATGTCCTGCTAAATTAGAATCTGTTTTATCGATATAGACTCCAGTACTTCCTGAAATACGTTGGTGTGGTTGAAGTATATAATCCTTTGTACTTCTTAGATCAAAACAAGCACTCTCTTTTGTTTCATAAAAAGACCATTCTTGACTATCTCTTATTTTAATCATCGTCTCACTGTCTTGAGCAGAAGATGTTGATGATTTGAACAAGTTTTTTTTCCCCTTTTTTATATAAAATGGAAATCATAACAACATTATCTCTATCATTAAAATAGAATTCAAGTATCAAAGTACAAAGTTTAAAGTTGAACAAAGTACAAAGTACATCATACCACATTTTTGAACTTTAAACTCATCATAAGGAATTAACATTTTTTTGAAAAAAACTTGTTTAGTACTTGTTTTTTTTACTCTCTCTTTTTAACTCAAACAGTATAAAAAGAGTTCATTTTCATTTAAAAATTTATTCAAATCACAACTAAAACAAAATGGCTGAGTTTAAAACTATTTACTGCAACGATAACACCTATGTCAAATTTGCAGATTTAGCTGCAGCTACTTTATGGCTTATTGAATTTAAAGAAGAAAAAAGTGTAAAAGATAAACAATATTCCACTGTTCCACTCAAACCACTGGCACAATTTAATTATATTAAAAAAGAATTGATTTACAAACCAAAAAATGAGGGCTGTGAAATCTTGTTACCATGGAGATATAGAGATATGTGGATCTCAGCAAAACAAATTATTTGTTCAGATCCGAACTGAAATTAACTGACAACAAATTTAAAATGAACAAAGGTGGAGTTACTAATAATGTAGTGTTTAAATTTAATCATAACAAAATGACCAAAAAAGTATTGGAAAGTTTGATGGATAGTATGCAAATAGCTCAAAACAGAGCTTATATGACAGTGGCATACCCTAAAACACACATATTAAAATCAGTCGACTTTAACGGTTTTGGGATACGTGTGGCAAAAGAAGAAGACGAGATTCATGTTACAGAGTATGAAAGATTATTATCTGTAGAACCTTCTTTCCACAACACTATAAATAAAAATGGTGCGCCTAGAAATTATAATCAGAATTCGCAAAAAGCCTGCGCAGAGTTTGCAGAAGCGAGTGAAGCAAAAAAAGCTAAAGTCGAATCAGAAGTACCAGAAGTACCAGAAGATGAAAAATAATTTTTTTTGTAATTTTTTAATTGAATTAAAAAAACCTGTTTTATTAATAAAAAACTTGTTATTTCTTATCTCTATTTTTCCTATATAAAGAGTAAAAAAAAATAAATTCTAGTTCATTTTTGAAAGAGAAAATGACTAGCAAACAACTCGACGAAAGTCTCATCAAAGCTGTTTAACTTTTTTATCCAGATAATGAATTACATCCTATGTTGTTTGAATTTCATCATTTAAATAAAGCGTATGAAGAATGGAAAGAAATTATATTTACTTATTTAAAAAATTTTAACTTGGAGTTGAATTTGGAAGAGGAAAAATACAAGGATTTGTATTACATCTTTATAGCTAAAGACTATGAAAACTGTCTTCATTTATTTGAAAAACCTTCTCGTCGTTATATGAATTTTGCAGATCAATCACCATCATGGAGAACGAGCATGCTTGAAGTATGTCACATGATAAACGATGATTTTTTAAACGTAACCAAAGCTACAGTGTCAAATCAACACGAAGAATTAAGAAAAAAACTAGAAGAGTTTATTAAAGTGTATAAACTTTATTACAAATCAAAAAACATGGAAAAGCAATGTACTTCGTGGAAAAGCAAACTTAAACAGACTTTGAAGTATTATTTTTTGCTTCCTTATCTATCTAACAAATGGAAGTGTGATAACTTGAAGAAAAATTGTAAAATATTAAAAAACGTTTATCCAGCTTGCATGGACCAACCGCCAGACTTTTCGTTCAACGATAAAGTTTTTCATAATGCCTATCACACCATTTATACACCTACTTCTATTTATGAATATTTTATAGGAAAAAAAGTACACCAAGAAGGCGATAAAGTTTACATTTATAAAGCCTTTGAACGTTGCAATTTTCACGAAAATAGTTTAATAGAAATGTTCCCTACAGCTCAATGGTTTTTTTTCTTTAAAAGAAACTTTAATATTTCAATGGTTTTATACAGAAAAGACAACGAAGTTTATAATTACAATACTAACGAAATAGTATCGAAACAACCTATACGCAAAAACACTAAATATACCAAATATAATGTGACTGCAAAAGAAGTATTATAAACAAGACATTTTTTTTTTTTTTTTAATTTTTTTTCCATATCAAAAAGTTGATATACAAGTTTGTTAATACGAAATACATTATCAAAACATTCGCAAGTGTTTTTTTTTAATACGTGTACACAACGTATATTGTCTTTTATAAAACGAATAAAACTTTCGTATTCTCGAACACTAAATTCTGTATATTCTTGTACGTTTCCAACTTTAATAAAACCGTTCACAAAATCTTCTAAATAATATGCAAACATAAATGTTTCATATTTTGGCAATGTTCGTGGGTATGTTTTTCGTAAAGCTATGTTGATAATGTTCTAAACATAAACTTTCAAAGTTAAAATAGTCAGGCAGTTTACACAATTTGGGAAACAATAATCTATTTAAATCGAATGTATTTATTTTTTGCTCTTTTATTGTAGTCAACACATCTTTTTCCATGTTCCCACCTTTATAAAATACGACATTATATTCGAATTTTGAAAATATAGTTTTTAAGTAATCCACAACTGAGCAGCAAAATATGATTTCGCCAGTATATTTAAAATTGGGATAGTACTCTAGCCCATGAATATTCTTTAGACAGTATAGAAATACTTTTTTATCCTTTTCTTCCAAGTTTTCAAACTTTTCGCACGGTATAACTTGTGCGTGAAAAAACTTTTTATCGCTAAGTGAACGTAAACATAACTCTCTAATACAGTTTTTTCCCCACTTATGAATCTCTTGATTAGTTATAAATTCGAAATCTAACAACCACAACTAAAAAAAAATGCTTTTTATCAAAAAAAGAAGCGTATTCTTTTAATACAATGAATAAAAAAGTATAAAAAATCAATTTTTAAAAATTTTTTTTACATATTTTTTATTAAAAAATGAATCGCGTTGATGGCATCATTAAAAAAATTCACAACAATTGCGCAGTATGCGCGCTTGATGAAGTGTCTAAAAGATATAAAAATTACGAACACAAGTCTGGAAATTCTTCACCTTCATCTGATCGCGTAGAAGAAGAACATTTTACAGATAAAAAATTATTTGATTTTTTACAAAATGTACTCGATTCTAAAAGGATAACATTAAATTCTTACAGTATTGAAAAATGTTTTAAAAACAGTCAATTTAATAATTTACTCCAAAATCCTCAACTTCGTCCTATTCATCTCAACCACTTTGATGATTTGAAAGATCAACACGGTGATAACTATATAGCCGAACTTTATAAAGCCAAATTTACTCTTTTGCTACTTGGCAGGGATATCAAACCTACTATGGATCAAACAGATGGCGATCAAACAGACGGTTTTGTGGATACGTTTACTACAAAAGTAATACCTACCGTCTCTTCTTTGATAGAAAAACTACATGGAGCTTTAAAAAAGAAATCAGTTAAAAGAAACATTGAAGGAATTATAAAGGAAGGAACCAGTGATAAAAAAAACTTTATTTGTTAGTATATTACACGCTATTGTAACTATATTTATTACGAGTTTTTTTAGTTTAGAAAAAGAAAAAGAATAAAAAATGGCTACTGACGAATCTTTGTCTCGTTTTTTTAAAAATTCAGAATTTAAAAATTTTTTTATAGGAGTTTTTGCATTTGACGAACTAAGTCAAACAAAAATCCATATTCATATTATTAATCAAATGAAAAAAAATAGTTCTTTTATCATTTACAACAATGAAACCACAAAAGAAGCAGGTCAACATTGGAGAGTGTTGATGAAAATAGACAAAGGTCATTTTTTTTGTTTTGATAGTTTAGGAGAAGAAAGTGTATTACAACAAATTCCAAAACATTTAAGATTTAATAAATATTTGTTTGAAGCAGTAGAAGAAGTCAATAGCAATATACAAATCAACACTATTAATATAAACAACAATGTGGCAACAAAATAAACTACAATGTGGCAACAAAATAAGCGGCATTTGCCGCTTATTTTGTTGCTCTTGTCTTTCGCAGTGAAAATGTATTATATACTGATCAAATTTATTTACCTTTGTTGTGCAGACTGTTAAACCATTATTTTTATGAAGTGACAACTCTTCATGCCTCTGCACTAATTCAACTAAATCTTTATTCATTTTTTCAATTTATTAAAAGAGAACTCTTTCCACACCTTGATAACACTGCCAAACAACTGTTTGAAAAAGACATGCAATTGCATTTATATATGAGAAAACAGGAAAATCTGGAACGTGATCTGTTGTCTATGAAAACAAAACAAATTCCTTTAAATTATGATATTTATGAAAAACAAATATTGGCTCAAAATGCTATTAAAAGATTTAAAAAAAATGCAGGATTCTTAAGAACAAATTATGAAGCTACGTGGGACAAATTATCTATATTAGATATTCAAGCTATTCCATCTGTGATGAACGAGGAAAATATTTATTATATGATCCAAACTGAAATGGATAGGATTTATGCAAACAATTATACTCGATTAAAGACTGCCAATCAATTTTTAGATGTACCTATTGATGATGTCATGACTAAAAAAGAAATAAAAAGGCAGATTGCTCTGAATTTAATATAAACAAAGATGAAGAGAACAGCGCACACACTACTCGTAGAAGTTGTAGATGAAAAATGTGTTACTTGTAATGGTTATGGCGAACTTTTTTTCCTAGTTTTAAAAGATAAAAAAAATAACGCCTTATTAAAAGACTGTAGTATACACGTACTAAACAACGAATTGTGGATTTATAACACGATTACAAAAAGAAGCGCGAAAATACATCTTCACAAGACGTGTTGCTTGACTTGCAAAGGAAAAAAAAAATCACCATCAAACGTTATAAAAAGAAAAAAGAAGAAAAACAAAACAATATTTTATTTATACATATTTATTCATTAAAAGAAATAATATAATATTTTTTTTTACAACTGTTTTTTTTAATATACTTCAAACACTTTATCCGGAGGCATATAAGGGTTGGCGGGTTTTGTAACAACAGGAACAGGAGCAGTTTTTGTTTTTTTGCCTTTCCACGCTTTTTTTATACAATATAACAGCGAACCCACTTGCAATGCGTTGGTTACATTTTTAGGGGTTATAAAATCAGCTAATCCTCTTCCTCGTCGGACTCTTCCTCGCTTAGATCTATAATGACCTCGCTTAGATCTATAATGTCTCTTCTGCTCTTTTTGATAAGCCATTCTTTTTGAGAATCGATAACATACAATAAAAAATTTTTCAAAGGAATTTCAAAAGAATGTTCTTTTCCATCTTCATATATAAACACAATATTGAGTTTATCATTGAAACGAGATACTTTAATAATTTGTCCCTGTTTTAAACAATGTGACAATGAAAAATCTTCCTTTGCTTTACTACTTGCTTTAAATAGCAAAATATAAAAATCAGTTGTGGAAACGGATAACAAATCTCTGCGTAAGTTTTAAAACTCATTTTTTATGTTTACTTCTTCGAGTAACCAAATGTTAAATGACTCTTTAATAACATCAACAAAGTCTTCATACACCATTTCAAATTCGTGGTTGATTTTATCATAAACAAAATCAATATGAGCGTTTTTGTTAGAGCGAGTTACTTTAATTACAGCTAGTCCATCCAAACGAAATACTAATTTGAAATTACCCTGCACTTGTTTTAAAGCATCATCAGCTTTATACTTGGAAGCTTCTACATTCATAATAGATTTATAAAATTCGTTTATACAAGTCTTAAACTCCTTTTTTTTTTTTGTTTATTTTAAATGAATTTTTTTATTTCAAATGAATTTTTTTTATTTAAAAAAAAAAACTAAATTTATAGTCTTTTTTTTTTAAAAAAACAACAGAAAAAACACTATTTAATATTTTTTTTATCAATATATTTTTGGTATTTTATTACCAACATAAAATATTTCTTTATTTACATGCGATTATGTGTATAAATTATTTAAAATATCACAATCCATTATTAAACCACCAAAAAACGTAGACGATTTCGTGTGTCCAGTATCTTAGTTGCCACTTACAATTTCGACAATAACATTTTTGTATTCGTAAGTCAAAATGTATTCACCAAACGCACTCGTATCGGTTCTTAAATTTTTGAGCTCATTGTTCTTGTGTTTCTTCAAGTCTTCTTACAACCACAAATATTCTTTATAAATTTCTTGAACATGTTGTCAAAATTTTACAACAAAGCATTTTTGACAATATTTTTTTAATGTGTGTCTTTCTTTTTGCATGTTTGCACACACGTGTTGAATTCATTTTTGTAAATAAACGTTTTACAGAGTTAAGTCTTTTTTATACTTGTTTTTTAATCCGATTAAAATATAGTTTTAAATAAACCACCAACTGAGAGAATACCTCCTAATAGGTTACCAAGGAAACCTTTACCACGTTTTCTAAGTATACGTTTTCGTCCTTTACCAATTAAAGAATGATAAGATCTAGGATGAAGTCTCAATTTTTGATGAACAAAAATATATCTTTTGGCAGTCCTATGACCTCTATGTCTTCTATGTCTCATTTTTTAAAAAAAAATTTTTTTATCACAAATTATATTATTTATATAGTTACTTTTTAGCTTTTTTTCAAAAACACAACAGTGTTTTTTCTACAAATTTAACAGTTTCTCCTTTTTTCATTAACCACCTAATTGTACAATAGGTTTCCATATTTTTCCAAACGTTAATTTACCATAAAGATCTGCTACAGGTCCTCTTCCGCGTTTTTTTCTTCCTTTTCCTCTTTTCGTTTTTTGACAATAATATCTTTTTTTTATAATATTTCATATCTTTGTTTATTACGATCCACTTTTGTTAAAACAAAACAATATATCGGTTTTCCTACTCGATCCATTTCACGATTTTGTTTATTATTTATATACTTGCTTTTTGTTTTTCGATAACACATTAGTGCTTTTCTACAATATTGACGCTTTAATTTTTTCAAATTTTTCTTAGCTCTTCTACGTCTTAGTACTCTTAGTTCCGTGTTATCAGGATCTATTAACTCATTTTCATCAAATGAGGTCCTATCAAAAAATTCAAAAAAGGCATCTCTATGAAAAGGTCATTTTCCATCTAGTGTATATTTAGGTAATTTAGATGTATATTTGGGTCTTAAGTTACTTTTATAAAAAAGAGGTCTTGAAAATAATTTCTGTCTTACAATCATGCGGGAAAAATCAATGTCATCTGCACTCATTTTTTTGACTTGACTTTTGACTTGACTTTTTTGACTTTAACTTTTTTTATATCTTTTTTTTTTTACATGATAAAAAACATGGTGTCACCCTGACACAACCTTACTTATTCTATCTTTACTTTATCTTAGTAGGCCTACTTACTTATGTTTTTTTCTTATAGTGTTTATTTCTTTATACGGCCGTATTTTTTCTTACTTACTTACTTAACCTTACTTAGTCCTTTCTTAACTTACTTAGTCCTGCCTTAGTCCTTAGCCTGCTTACTCACACACTCGTGCGCTCACTCGTTCTCACACACTCCACATTACATCAGTGAGCGTTAGCCCCCTGTTCAGTGAGCGTTAGCCCCCTGTGTTTACATAGAACTTTCTAAACTTTCTACTACCTTCAACGAGAATCGAACCCTCAACGGTCTAATGGCATGGCGTTTGAAACATAGTGCGGCGAGCGAATGCACTATGCTACGTCGACGTGTTGGTTCATGGAGTTTTGAATTCATTTAAATTAATATTTTAACACTTTACGCAGAGTTTTTTTCTTCGTATAGTTTTTAAAAAGTTGTTTACTCCGTATTTTTAATCTCTTTAATCTTGTTCATAAAAGCGTTATTAAAACTTTCTAAATTTAACTAGCATGGCACAGCATTTTCTTTTCATTGCATAAAGTTGCATCACTTTATCTTTTATTTCGCATTAATCTGTAGAGATTAAATTTTATACATAAAAAGCGTGTTTTTGTTAACAAAATCAAATGGCAAAAACTCGTTATACGAAAAGAAGTATTAAAATGTCCGAAATCGTTGCAGAAAGCAATGATATTATATCGCAAGAGGTGAAATTCACTGAACAAGAGTTGGAGTTTTTAGAATTTGGAGTTTTTTGAGAGGAACAAGAAGTCATCCTCATTGAGGATGACAAAGAATATGCGATTTTTAAAGAAAATAATGAAAATAAAGGTATAGACTTTTCAATTAATACCGAAAAGAAAAAACCAGAAGAAAAAAAAACAAAACAAGGAAACTATTCCATGTAACGAAAAAGTAAGTTATTTTTTTAAACTATTATTTATAAATAAAAAAAGATTATATATTTTTTATAAGAATTTTTAATTTTTTTTTTTTAAAAAAAAAAAAAAAAAACAAGAAAAAAATCTCAAGCGATACAACTCAAAAAGAAAACTTGAATTTATCAAAAAAAAATTATTATATTTTAGTAAAAATTATAAATAGTTTATTTGTTTCTATTTTTTCGTCTTATGTTTGCTTCTTTTAATTGATATTTAATATCGACATATGATTCAGCAGTATGAATCCAGCGTTTTATTCTTTTACCAACTCTTCCAAGTTTACGGTTTGTTTTATTATCTTTATATCTGTTATTTGTTCTTCGTAAACGTGATAATATTCTTTTACAATTGCTCGGTAAATACTGACTTTCTGTCTGTGTCGATGTTGAACTTTGTTTTGTACTCGTTTGTGTTTGAACTGCTTTTTTTGCTCTAGGAACTGTTGTTTTTGTACGTGCCATATTAACAGTGTTTAACGATCTAGGAGTATACCTTATTTTAGGCATTTTATAAGAAAAATGATATTTTTTTATTTATATATATTTTATTTATTACAAAAAAATAATATAAAATTTATTTCTAAATGAACCTATTGATTTTTTTTAGTTATAACAATGAATTATATTAATATAAATAAAATAAAATATGAAGTTTTCAATGACAGCTTGAGCGATCAGCTCTAATCATTCAAAATGGAAAAAAAAGAATGATAAATCATGTGTTTGCATACAATGCAAAAAGAGGTAATTGTTTTATGGTTTACATGTAAAATAAAAATATTATTTTTTTTATAATACTACTTTTTTTTCTTATAGATGAAGAATTACGAAGTTTGCACAATTTCCAAAATTTTGTAAGAAACTTTGTGATGGAAAATAGACCTTCTCACAACCACACTCGTCATAAGTTTATCTTTACTACTTTTTTTATTAATAAAAAAATACATTTTTTTTAATATTTCCCTCTCCTTTTTTTTAGAAAGTCCATATCCATTACCGAATAGACAAGTCGGTCCCTCTCACTGGGACTACTCCCCTCGTAAGTTTAACTTTATACTTTTTTTTATAAAAAAGTATAAATACTTTTTTTTTAATATTCTCTCTGTCTTTTTTTTTTAGAGAGTCCAGATCCAGAAAATTTATAATTTTTTATATTATTTGTAACTAATTTGTATATATTTTTTTAAAAAATAAAATTTATAATTGTCTTTTTTTTATTTTATTTATATGCTTTTTTTATTTACATTTTTTTATTTAAATTTTATGTTATCTTTTTTTTTAATACAATAGAAAAAAAATGTGTAATCAAATTATTAATAATATTTCAAAAGAATTAAATCACCAATGGAAACCATTGGCAATCGAACTCAAATTTAAAAGAAACGTTATTAAAAAAATCAATGACGATTATATAAAAAACTTTGACAAAATGAAAAAAATTTTAATTCTTTTTGTAACTCAATACAAAGACAAAAAAAGAGCAATAAAACACTTGTATGCGATTTTATCATACTGGGAAAATAATATTGAAAATAAAGAACTTTTATATAAAATTTCACGTTGTAAATTATGTATATTAAATTATTTATATTAATTATTTTTTGTAATTATTTTAGCAAAAATAAAAAAAAAAATTTTATGCAAATTAAACTAAAAACAGCAGCACATTTGCAAACACGATGTCAAACTTTAGCAGAATACCTTGGCTACGAAAAACGAGAAATCGAATGCATACAATGTGATTACCACAACACCAACGAAAGAATGATGAGAGTTTTAACTTTAATATATCAAAAAAAAGGAACTGAATTAGAAGCAGCTCGTGCTTTATATGATGCATTGTGGACTTGGACTATTGATGTCTCAACCTATGAAATTAATAATATACTTTTAAATCATTTAAATCAAACTATCGAAATTCTAAAAAACTTTATATTACAATAATTTTTTTTTGTAAATTTTTTTATTGTACTTTTTTTAGCAAACTAATATATTAAAAAAATGAAACAATACATCAAAAAGTGCGGATGGTAAGAATAACAACTTGTGTTTCTTTTATTTTTTAAATATTTTTTTTACATTTTATTTTTTTATCTTAGTTATGGTGAATATATCAACGAGCAGAGTATTTGCTACCACGACTTGTTATTAACAGACAAAGAAGAAAAGGAATTGGAAGAAATAATGGAATTTAAAGAAATGTCAGAAGAAGAATACGAAAAATATTTAGAACAGTTATTACAAGAAGATATGGAAGAAATGGAAGAAACAGATTACATCGATGAACTGAAAAAGCAAATGATAGAAGAAGAAGTAGAAAAAGAAGTAGAACAAATAGAAAAAGAAATTCATGAAATTATTAATGAAATCGATTTGGAACAATATGTTATTGAAGTTATAAATAAAATGGACGATTTGCCTGAATTAATTTTGTAAATATATCTTTTTATAAGTAAATATATTTTTTTTTTAGACAACTAAAAAAATGATTAATAATGATGATGATTACGGCAACATGTATCCTGGTTTTGGGGATCTGTTAGAAGAAAGTGATTTGAAAGTAGAAAATATGACTTTTTGTGATTTCCCATTAGGCACAGCGACGTGACAAAAACGTGAATTTCACGTTATTTTGGCACGTGACATTTAGGTGACTTTTTGGTCCCCATGAAATGACCAATTAACGTGATTTATGGACGTGTTTTTCACGTTACTTTTGGCACGTGATATTTAGGTGACTTTTTGGTCCCCATGAACTGTCTAAAAGACGTGCTTTTTACGTTAATTTTGGCACGTAATATTTAAGCAATAACTATGCTTTATAAAAACGAAGTGTTTGGATTCGTGTAAAGAAAAAAAACTCATCGTCGAGGAAATATTTAATACGTATTAAATTACATGGTTTTATTAGTCAGTATATTAGTTCTTGACATAAACATTTTGAATTTGTAATTAAAGCTGCACTTTTGTTAAAATATCCTCCTTATATCCAATAAGTGATAAGTACAAAGTCATAGATCTGCAACTTACGAAGAGCACGCTTCGATCCACAAAGAGCGCACTTCAAACTTAATTTAACGAACCAGTCGATATATTCTCCCATAAAAGCACGCTTCAAACATAATCTAACGAATCAGTCGATATTTTCTCCTATAAGAGTACGCATCAAACTTTATCTAATGAATCAGATTTAGCTGAAAAGAAACGAATAAAATCTTAAATAATAATATGATTATTTAATAATTATCTTAAATCACAAACTTTTAAAACAAATCTTACTTGGTAAGTTGCCAACTATTTTGGCAACAAGATTTTCTAGTTGTTTTCTTTTATCTAAATCATTAAATAATTTTAAGAAAACAATACTACGTAAAATGTAGAAAAATAAAAAAAGTCATTTGCCTTCTAATTTTATACTCTTATTGCTAAAAAATAAATAAGGATTTAACAAAAAAAGACATAACAAAAAAGTCGACAGATAAATAAAAAAAAGAAGTACAAAATAATAAATACAAGTCTAAAAAAATATTTTTTATCTATATATATCTATATCTAATATCTGTCTATAGATAAATATATATCTATATATAAAGTTAATAACTGATGCACGTGATTAAAAAAAGACCTGTACTCACCTTATGTGATAACATCTGATTAAATAATTTGTTTTCTTTGTTTTCCATCTTCCTATATTTGCACTTGTTTCTGCATTAACTTGTTCATACATTAACTCACTAGATGCAAAGGTGACAGCCCACGAAGTTGCTTTAAATGAGTAATCTACAAAGTTTTGAACATTAAATGTAATTTTAGAATGCACACAGAAAAATTATAACAATTTTTAAAAATGTAATAGTTACCACATAACCACGCAACATTATAGTGGGGATTTTATACCATGATTTTCCTACCCATGGTGAGATTTTCATCTTGAGGCTCCTTTTGCTGTGGAAACATTCACCACGGCTAAGGAGCCTCATCTATCCCTAATTATATATAATATATTATGTATAAAACTAAAAGTATGTATAAAGTATTGTCAAATTAGGTCACCAATAAATACCGAGTGCTGAAAATTCAACTCAGAATCAAGTTGCATTCTCCAACAAGATATGAACTAAATTAAATTCTTGCTACAGGGTGCGATCACAAAAAAAGACGAAGAGGAGGAAAAGTGAATTTTCTCAAACTTTAAAAGTTAAAAGGTTATTGTGTCTTACTACAGAATGATAACACATTTGTTTATAGATATTATCTTGGATAAATTCTTGAACCTTGTTGATAAAAACCAAATAATAGAAGAAAATCTATTTCTGGTTTTTATCTAATCGACTCTTGAGCAATAATGTATGCAGAAGTTCTACAGACATTATTATTGCTCAAGAATCAAGAATAAGTTCTGCTAGAACTTATAATTTGTCCATGTAGCTTACTTAATTTGATATTAAATTCGTTATAACATAACTTATTTTGTACTAAATTAAGTAAGCAAAATAGACAAATTCGCCAGTCTAAAATATTATATCATATAATAGAAAAAAAGCATACCTTGTATTTGAGTTTAATCTTATTTGTGTGGCAAATAGGGACGCTTGGTACTAATTTATTTAACTTAATTTGATGTAATTTGGATATTAGATATTACAACTTAAAATATATTAGACTATTTAGTTTAGTTTTAAATGCATTGCGTTATAAGATATTATATAGACCAATTTTTTTTTTTTAATTATGATTAAACTACAATAAAAATTAATTATATCATCATAAAAGTAAAATAATTATAACTAATATAATGAATACAAAAACTATACTATAAAAAAATAAATAATATAATAAAAAAAATAATTTTATATTTCTTATCGCAGGTTTTTATTAAGAATAAAAACAGTCCCGTTAGACGCGATATTTTGGGACGTAACTTTCACGTAACTTTCACGTAAAATAGTAACCTGGACGAAGTCACCTAAAATACACGTGATTAAAACGTGAATAAAACGTTGCGTGCCTACTGGGTTATACCATAACATAGACAATGAAATGAACATTTTTTTTATTTTAGTTCTTTTATTTATTCTATTTAGTCATTTTATTTATATGTTAATTCTTTTATATTGAAAAAAAAAGACTGGTGTATTTTTTTTATTATTGTGCTTTTTTTTATATAAATAAATGTTTTTTTTCAGCAACTAAGAAAAAAAAGACAGACGACGTATATCCATGCTGTTTTTGTGAGAAAGAATTTACTGCAGAAAGACTAACGAAACATCAAATAGATTGTTCTACAGAGCAATTCTCACACGAATGTTTTACTTGTAAGAAAAAGGTACAAGATTTGTTAAACCACGAATGTAATTATGAATTTCTAGACATACAAAAAATATACTTTTTTTGTAATACCAAAGTGGATGATAAAGATTACTATGATCACTCTGTAATCTGTTTTCAATGTTATAAAGAACAACAAAATCGATATTTCGAGCAAATTATTCAAGATCAAAAGAAAAATTTAAATTATTTGAATCTTTCTCTTAACAACATCATGAATGGAATGAAAAATCATCAAGAAGTCCTAACTAAACAAATAGACAACTCAAAAGAAAAAGACCAAGAAATTAAAAATCAGAAAGAAGAGAATACCAAACTTCATTAAACCCTAGAAGAAATGAACAAAGAAATGACAGAATTAAAAAATCTCTTCTATGACAACATGATGGTTTTAGCAAATCAACAAGATACACAACATCTAAATGAAGAAATCATAAAACTCAATCAAATCGTAGAAGAAAACAGCACAAAATTCTTAACATTAAAAAAATCAATTCAACAACCACAAGTAAAACAACACCTCTTTAAAGACAAACATATCATCAAACTCGATCAAATGAATCTAAGACTACTATCAGATGAAGCTTATTATTCTCAACCTGTTTACTCACCAGAAGGGTATTATTATCGAATAAAAATATATACTCGAAGCACAAATGTAAACAATGTAGCCATTTTCTTCCAACTCATTCGAAACGACCTCGATGATGTTTTAAAATGGCCCTTTGCCAAAAAAATAACTTTTACTCTTAGAAATAATGATAAATTTTTTGCTCATACTATTGCACCTGAAAATTATATTCAATGTTTAAACGCAAGTTCTTTTGATAAACCTACCGAAGAATAAAATGTAGCTGTTGGTTTTCCTAATTTCATTTCACACGAAGAACTAAAACAATTTATTATTAATAATAATTTATTTATTACGATTACTATTTAGTAAATATATTTATGTAAAAAATGTTTTTTTCTCCTTTTTTATATGTATTAATATTTATTATCTCTATTTTTTTATACATTAATTTTTAAATTAACTAATAAAAAAAAATGAATTCAGTAGAAATATTCAGACAAATCAGTCTTGAACTAACCATTGCCAACGTGAAAACTATCAAATTCATGCTCAGAATACCGTTTGGAATCAAAGAAACTTTAAAAAATGGATTGGATATTGTAGAGTACTTCAAAGATAACATTATACAAGACGAACAAGGACATATTTATGAATCATTAGAAAGCAAATTGGAATATTTACTTGTATTATGTAAAGCTATTCATCGGTTAGACATTGTAAATAAATATAAAAATCAAATACCATGACTACCTACTTATAAAGAAAGCGTAGTTAAAAATTTACCACATGTTTACTCTCCACCAAACGCAGTATATCCAAGTGCAGTCGTTGAAGCCAAACAAGAAGAACTTTTCCAATTCTATCATTTTCTTAATGCTGAACCACCTGAAGCACCTGAATGTGCCCAAGAACCTGATTTCTTCTAAAAAACTTTTTTTTTGGGAAACAATTCATAGTTTTTTTACTTGTATAGTAAAACTATGACTTGTTTCCCAAACATAATTTTTTTATTGTATTTTTTATATATTTTGTAATTTTTTTTAGACAACTAATTAAAAATAATGGGCAGCAACTGGGGCAACATTAGTTACATTTTTTTTAAAGATTTGCTCAACATCATTTTGCATAAATAATTTAGAATTTGAAACAGAATTACTCGACAACTAAGTAATAAAATCGAGAAATATTTAAATAGATTTTAAAATTTACTTCCTTTTACGTCTGAAATCTAGTGAAAATGTCTAAGTTTATTAAGCCCGACCTTGGCAAGACGGCAAAATATGTTGTTTCTATATTATTTATATATATAAGCTGATTCTGCATTATTTATATTTTAAAAAAGATTTTCATGTTTATCGTTTTTTGATTTCCATTAATTAAACGAAAAATTTGTAGTTGTATGTATTAAATATTACTAACATTACTTTATTACAAAAACCAACGTAAGTTTTAATATTGAGTTTTACGAATCATTTGCATTTTAAAAATATTTGAATTTGACAAATGATTTGTCAAATGCAAATATTTTTTTTTAATTTTTCAAATTTTTTTCATCGCTCACTTAACTCGTCTATACTTAATGTATCACTATTTTATACTTGACACTGTTTACACCTCATCAGTTAAAACTGTGAACTATATGTATAGCTTACGAGCAGAACAAAAGAGTTTGAAAATATTGTGATTAGCAAATACAAAAACAAATTTAAGATATTAGGCCAAAGAAAACATAATTAATGTGGTTTTAGCTTTATTGCCTTTTTCTATTTTATTTTATCTATTTTATACATACACACACACACACACATATACATATATATACAGTGCTCGAAGTGGGAAAAAAAAGGAAGCGGGATGGTTTTTAATATTTTCCAATCACCATCCCACCTATCCTAAAATTATAGATTTCGTATTTTGTGTAGATTAAATAAAGGAATTATAAATCCCTAGAGAATCCCTATAATAAAAAAACCTATATTAAAAAAACAACTTGAGGTCCGTTATATTCTTAAGAGACTGTCACCGTAAAATATTGAGTTGAGTATCACATCAAACGTCATTAAGCAATCAAAAAACAATGGTATATTTAAACATTTAGTTTTTAAACAAGTCTTATTTTTTTGTATTTACTAATTTTTAAATAATTGAAAAAAAATTCGGTCAGAAAATCTTCCAAAATGTTTCACTTTCATTTATAGACTTTAATGCTGGCGCTTCACAATTCCTAAAATTAGCATCGCGATGTCCTTTCCCAAACCACTTAATGACATAATCCTTTGGATCGAAATGCCTAATTGGTGGACCTATTAATGAAATGAACATTAAACCCGACACAGTTTTTATTAATAAAGAGTTTCGCAAGGAAGATAAGATTATATTCATAGTAGAAAAAGAACGCTCACATTCAGCTGTTGAAACAATCAAGGTATTTATAGCAGTTCTCAGAGGCTGAAGATCATTAGGGGTTTTATTACAGTCACCAGTGGAAATGTATTCACGAAACCCTTGGACTGCCGTAATTTCACAATTATTTAAAGTTTTTGCTAATTGTCTAATATCGTTATCTCCAAAGTATGGATCTTGGTCTGCAAACCATTGTGGCTTATCAAAAATTTATAAATTTTTTATTAAATTATCGTATTTTTCTTTGTTTGGATCATTTTCTTTATCTTGTAAAGATTTATGCGCAGCTCTAGTTGTAAACATTCTAGAATCAAGATTTTCACTTAGTTTACTAAAAAATTCATTTTGATTAATTTTAGAAACTTTTCCGATCTGTAGTTTGACGCCTTTAAACTCAAACTTTTCTGCTGCAAGCTGCTTTTGCGAATAATATTCACCTGAATTATTTCTCATTGATTGAAATATATGGTATTTTAAGGTGATAAGCCGATGTGCATCAGGTAAAGAAGTTTGCCTATCTTGTAATTTTTTAGAAAGATGTTCTAGTTCAATTAAAGCATCTAGCATTGGTCCCATGTTGAGTATGAAATTGATATCACATAATTTATTTTTAGGACCTGCATATTGGGCTCTATCTCCTTCATTACGCCTTAAATCCAATGAAGATTCATGAAAGTGTTGATACAATGCTGCATAATTATTCCAAACAGCCATCACAGATCGAGCGCTAGACGACACCCATTAAGTGCCTAGAATTCGTCCAATGGAATTTAGTTTTACACTTAAAGCCATAGCAACAGCTTCCAGTTCTTTTTGTTTTTAGGAGATGCACTGTAAATGGAATATAATTTATCAAAAAAACTTTTCATGTGACAAATTGTTAAGATATCGCGCACAACATCATTTACTGCTGCATCTAATTGGTGATTGCTACAATGCCATAAAATCAAATTAGGAAACTCATTCAAAAGTAACCGGGCCACGCCTGCCTTTTTGCCAAGCATATTAGAAGCACCATCACATGCAAAAGACACCCAATTACGTAATAAAAAATTGTTGTCAAAGCCAAAATCGTGTAAAGCACATATAAAAGAGTTTGCAATAGATGAGGCTTCTGTATTTGTTAATTCGATAAGATCAAAATAAATACTATTGACAATATTTATTTCTGGAATGTTCACTCTCAAGCAGATTGACAGAGCAGACTTTTTGCTCATCATGGTAGATTCGTCTATCATAAACCCTAATTTATTATCGTTATGAAGAATATATTTTACAAGCTTAGTGCGCATTTCATTTGAAATGTGATAAACAATATCAGCGCATGCGTGATCAGATTGTAAAATACGTCCCATTTCTAAACCATTTTCTACCTGTAATAATATTAGTTCTTTCAAATCAGAAAATGGACGATTCATTTTTGCAATGTGATAAACAGTGCGAAATATGCGGTAGGTAGTTTAGTGCCGATTGATCTTTGTTTCGCCATACTCCTTAACGTTGCCAAGCGTCATCTCGCTAGCCAATTTTATTCCTTGAGATTTTTAGGCACCTAAATTATTTGCTGACTTACAAACAGAACAACCAAGACCTGTTAATGAAACTGTCAACCAGTCAAATGTTTTTAATTTCTCCTTCCACTGTAAATCAGACCAGTAATCTGAAAAAATACCATCACATTGAGGAAAGGATTGGCAAGTTTCAATACTCGAAAAATCTGTCACTTCTTTATTTATTTCAGTGTCATTTTCCAAATAACTTTTAGAACTATCACTGCTTAACTTTCTTTTCCTTCCGCTTGCTAGCTATTTATCCATATTTATAATAAGTAAATTATTTTTAAATCATTACATTTAATGTTGAATAAACCTACTGTGTACTATATTTTGTTTCACCAAAAAAAACTCCAATGATACTTTAACGAAAAAAAAACCAATGTCGCTTTTTGTTGATTGAAAAGAAAAGACGCAATGTTTTATAATTATCGATTTAGTTTTTGAACTTTCTACCGCAAATTTTTAAATAACAGCTGAAACTTTAGTTCATTTTAATTCGCATATTGCCCCAAACTTTATAATTGTTTTTACAAGTTTATTTATAGGAGGAAAATAAAAAAAAATTTCCGTTAATTAATTATGTACCGGGATGGCATCCCACCCCAAAATATGCATTAAAAAAGGAGTGGGATAGTTTTCAAAATTTAAAAAGGTAACGGGATGGCATCCCGCCCCATCCCGCCTCACTTCGAGCACTGTGTATATATATATATATATATATAGATATATATATATATATATATATATATATATATATATATATATATATATATATATATATATATATATATATATATATATATAGATATATATATATATATATATAGATATATAGATAGATAGATATAGATTCCTACTGTTCAAGCGGTTGTTTGGTGTCATAATTAACAATTGTAAGAACTGTAGCAATTTTAAAAATATGTTTATTATGAAGTTGTTTTCTTTTTTTCTCCTTAATTGTAGAGATAATATTAAAAGCTTATGTTTAAATGTTTATGGTTTCTTTGTTAATATTTTTAATTAAGTTATTACTCATGAAATAAAATATTTAAAAAACTTATTTTTGAATTTTAAGAAAAAAAAATATTTTATTTAGGCGCAAAAATTTAAAATTTCCAATTTTTAACATACAAATCTCTGGGACAATCTAATACATCTTTTTTACTTCATTCTGATTTAAAGAAGCTTTTTTGGTATAAAGGGTGTATAATAAAGGGTGTGCTATTTAGGGAGGAGCAATGTAAGAAGGGGAAGAGGCGGTTACCTATTTTACACAAATAAAAAAAAATACAAACATTTTTTTCAGTTAGACTCTTCGTTTTTGGTAAAATAGTGTTTAATCGTGAAATGGTAGACTAATCTGGTATATGTTGTAGCCCATTCTGAAAATTTATTATGGCAAGTTAAGATAAAAATATATTTAAATGTTTATTGAGTCAAAAATTTTAACATTAAATTTAAAATATACACTAAAGTTCAAATGTTAACAAAAAACTTAATGTTACACTAAAATTTAAATGTGCATCAACATAAAAGAGTAACTCTATTAAATAAAAATTAGAAAAAATAGACAATCCAATCAGAATTAAATGTAGAACTTTTCTTTAGGTGAACAACATATTTCTGTTGTCTACAACTTGTATAATGTTCTGGAACTTATTTTCTTTCTTAGCAGTTCCCGCAAAGTCACTAGAAAGCTTTACTCCACGTTCAGCAGAATCGTTTACAACACATAAACTAGAAACAACATTTTTTGAAGCTAGAAAATTTTCATTTTTATGCCATGCTGTGACCGGTTCCCTGAGAAAACTATTATTTATATTTATTATGGCGAAAAATACTGAGGACTTCACCAATAAAATTAGCCAAATCATTCACAGCGAATTTAGGAACCATTGGAAATATAGGTTTAATAAACCCTGAAACTTTTCTTTTTGAGGTTATTTCATTTAATTTCACATAATTTTTTAGTGATAGTAATTTATTTGCAACCTTTTTGCCTCATCTTGTCCTCTACGTTATTATTAAATAGAGACAGTGGAGCTAACTCCTCAGTGAGATACGATTTGTGTTTGCTGAAATCTATCAGAGCAGCATTGAGTAAGAGTTAAAAAAATAAATTTATACTCTAATAATGAATTAATAAGATTTAAATCTTGAGTAGGAGCTACTGAAAATATAGGTACACTTAGCCACCATGGAATATAACAAAATACAACAAACTGAACAATCCTTTGTAGCTTAGGAAGTTGTTGCAGAACAAAAATTGTTCTTTTAAGTACCTGGCTGATTACCAAATTTACCATATTATCACAGAGTACCACATTTTGGCCATTGCTTAGATACAGCAATGTTAGTTGAACAAGTTCTCCACAATCACCTCTGTTAAAATTTTACCTCATTGCTTCTTGGCAAAGATTGGTAATGCCATCTTTTTTGTTTATCAAAGACTGTGAAATTTGAGGGATGTCAAGATCTTCAATAGTTTGGTAATTCAGATGCTCAAAGTATTTCTTAAATCTAAAAACCAAACAATGCAGTCATTATTTTTGTTGCTTATAATACTGATGTTAGTTTAATTTTAAATATAAAATAATAATAATAAAACATTCTAATAAACATGCTAAATTACCTTAAAAATAGTTAGATATTAGGACCTTTTAAAATCTTTGAACTGTTCTAAATATACCTTGGTATAGTCTTTCCTAACGCGAGGCTACTCAAAATTTGCATATAATTTGAATGTTCGAAACTCGCGAACAAATTCAAATATTTCTGCAGTTGGAAGTTAAATATATTCACGAGACATTCTTATTTCATAAACTGATACTGATTTTGGCAATTAAAATTATATAAATGAAATGGATGGAATTTAAAAAAGCGACAAACGAAAGTTTATCGGAAACTTCTATTAAGATAACGTAGACAAAAGGAAAACATTTACAGTGCATCATTTTATACAAATAAATGTTGCAAGGCAAACAATTTATAATATTATTAAAAGATTTGACAACAATATTGACAGTCGAAAGTCGGGAAGCGGCAGAAAACCATACAAAATGGATATAAGAAAAATTACTTCACTCATTAACAAGACTGAAAATGAAGTTGAAATTTTCCAGATAAAACTTGCATTAAAATATGAAATTCATATAAGTTATGTTTATAAAATTTTTAACATGCATGGACTTACAATATTTCAAAAGAAAGAAAGCACTATAAAGCTCTGAAATTCGAATAATTAAACAAAAACAACAACTGTTAAAACTTTCGAAAATTTTTTCCGACCATCAAATAAGTTTGAAATTATAATGAGTGACGAGTCCTATTTTACATTGAGCAGCCAAAACACACCAGGAGATGATGGCCTTTATATTCAAGGTAAAGATAAAACTGAAAATAATATTAAATATAAGTTTAAATCAAAGTTTCAAGCGAAACTTTTAGTATGGATTGCAATTAGTAAATTTGGTAAACCAAAGCTTTTCTTTGCAATTAAGAATAATGCCAATTATGCAAAAATACATTCCAAAGATGGCTTTGAAAAGAAACTTGTTTCCTTCATCAATTCACATTACAAAAATATAAAATATATATTTTGGCCTGATGGTGAAGCTGTCATTTTGCAAAGCTAACAATCAAAACTTATAAGGAGTTTAATATAACCTATGTTTCTAAGGATGATAATCCACCAAATGTACCGCAATTAAAGCCTATTGAAACATTTTGGGCTCACCTAAAACAGAGAGTCCATTCCAATGATCTACTAATGCTATCCTTACTTAATTGATTAGTCGTGAAACAACAATATAATTTGAATGACAATTATAAGCAATTCTTTTTTGTGCAAATTTTTAGTAGCCTCGTGTTATGTGATGTCAACATGCAAGCCATAAAAGTGGCCTGTTCGATATATTTTGCATCGAAACACAGCCTGCAGTTATAGCCCCAGTATTTGATGCTGTTGTATTAAAAACCATGCCTGCCACACAATCTGAAGTTCCAGGCTTCTAGTAATCATATGTTGCTTAGGATTCACTGGTCCCATCTTCTCAGTGGGTTTATATGGAAGAACTGATACACCCAGTAATTTTACACCTAAAAAACCTAAAAATATTTTTTTTGAAATAGAACCAAATTCAATTGGCTTAGTAACAAATATATAGACTTGCTGATATGTAAATTGTTATTTAGTTCCTAATTTTACATAAATTAACTTGCCCAAGTTTCATTTTAAAGCTACCTGAAAGAAGAATAGTAAGCCTTTCTTTGTTTGTCATGTTTTTGTTGTCAAGTGAATCCATTAATTTGCTCTCCCAATGAACAACGCCAATTTTTTGGAGATTTCTAGGAGCTGTTCATCTTGGTAGCAATTGTCTGCACACACTTCACTGCACACACGTTTTACTGCACATACGCTTTACTGCACAAACACTCCACACACACACACACACACACATACACATACACACACACACACCACTGCACACACTCCATTTTGTACCTAAATTGTCTGCACGCACTCCATTTTGTTCAATTGTTTAAAATAAAAAAAGCAAGAGGAAAAATATTGATGACTGAATGATACTTTTGGATCCAAAGTAAATTTAATCAAAAATTAAAAGTAAAAGTATCCAAAGTAAAGAGAAATTAATATTTCAAACAAAACAAGAAATTTCTATTTTATTCAATATATATATATATATATATATATATATATATATATATATATATATATATATATATATATATATATATATATATATATATATATATATATATATATATATATAAAGACCTCAGTGGAAAAACCGGCGTTGTCACATTTAAAAAGTATTGAGAAACTATTTATTGATCATTAATAAAAGTCTTTATATAAAGCAAATGAAACTAAGCAATTTAAAAAAATTTATATTATGATTATTTTATTTAAAATTTATTTAAAACAAAACATTTTGTAATTTTTTATACAAAAATTTTTTTTCTTTGCTTTAAATAAAGACATTTATTAATGATCAACAAATACTTTCTCAATACTTTTTAAATGTGACAACGCCGGTTTTTCCACTGAGGTCTTCATATATATAATATATATATATATATATATATATATATATATATATATATATATATATATATATATATATATATATATATATATATATATATATATATATATATACCTGTAAACTGTTGAGTAGCTCAAGTCAACTCTAGAAGAATCAACAGACGTGGCACAAATTATAGAGTGGAATAAAGAACTGAGTGCAGTAGGTGTCATTTTGTTCCTAACAGCTGTTTCAATAACTTTAGGTGATTTGAAAATACTTTGTGGTGTAAACACAGTTGTGCCAGTTTTCAAGCTTCTTTTGTGAGAACGCTGCTTAGTTTCATAAATACGTCCAAGTTCATTAAGATCAAGACAACCTTCATTTATCTTTATTAAATTGTTCTTAGAACATCTCAAGATATTTGATTGGTCTTTTTTTTCTTTAGAGATTCTTTTTTGTTGAGTTTCTCTCATGTAATTTTTCTTTCACAAGGCTAGGTTTAAGATCAACTGAACCCATGGATGTTTTCTTATCAGCCATAATGCTGATCAGAAACTGTTTATCCTCTGCATCAACCAATTTATCTAGTATATCTTGTGGCCAGAACCTCATTGTTTTTGTAAGCTTGAATTTAAATAGTTTTTTGGGCATTCTTGACAGGTTTCTATGGGCATGGTAATTTTAATTTAGTTAAAACTGACTTTTTAACTCCTCAAATAATGTCATGATTTCTTTTCAAACTGATAATTATAAGCTTTTCCTCCAGATTATCGACAAATTTTGAAAAATTGCAAGAACCTTGAAGTTTCAATTTAAATCTGCTACCACTAAACATTGTCTATTTTTCTTAAAATTTCAGATTTTCACTATTTATTATGAATCTCACCCACAAAAAAAAGTCAGGCTTAGTTAGAGCACATAAGAGCGGCAGAATCACCCTAATATACATACATATATATATATATATATATATATATATATATATATATATATATATATATATATATATATATATATATATATATATATATATATATATATATATATATATATATATACATATATATATATATATATATATATATATATATATATATATATATATATATATATATATATATATGTTTATATAGTTAAAACTTATAGATAAAATAATAACTATAATATTACTTACAATAATAAGTATTTGTTTATGAACCATTTATAAAGTAATAATTAACATGTATAAGATATATTTTTCATAAAGAGCATATCTATTTAGAGAATTTGTATTTTTTATTATGTCTTTTTGATAAAGATGTGGCATCAAATGGAGTTATTCGCAGAACAATTGATATATCAAATGCGTCATGTATGGAATTAGCTCTGCAAGGTGAGCAGTATTGTAAAAATTGAGACTGTAGAAATGGTGTTGAGTATTTTGAAGCAGCAATTAAAGTTAGCACTGAAGATCTAAAAACATTAAGTGCTGTTTACAGTCAATTAGGAAATACATATTTTTATTTAAAAGATTATGAGAAAGCTCTTGAATATCACAAGCATGACCTTACATTGGCAAGGACTCTAGGTGACAGAGTTGGTAAAGCAAAAGCCAGCAGAAGTTTAGGAAATACTTATAATAAATAAAAGTACTGGGAAAGTTTGATGAAGGTGTTTTATGTTGTACAAGACATTTAGATACTGCAAGAGTACTCAAAGATAAAGTATGTGCTATTTTCTATAAATTATTCAAGTTTATGTCATTGTTATGGGTTATTTCTTAAATTAAAATTTTATGCAATAAAAAATGACTTTATACAATTTTTAAATTTTAACAGTACAAAGAATTTTTTTTTTTACAATTATCTACTTTTATTTTTAATTATTACGAAAGTCTGATATAACTTTTAGTATTTGATCTTTTTTAGTTCTACATAAAATAACATTTTCATATTTTTGTTTTGAAAATGTTATAAAGGATACATTTTTTTTCTGCCTTTGTTATTTTTAATTTTTATTTTCAATAACTTTAAATATCAAGGTCAAATTATCCCAAGTTTTTTGTGGTTTGTTTATTATTGTTATGTATCCTCATCAGGGTAATCATAACAATAATAAACCAGATAATCAGATCTAATCAAAAATTAAGCAACAAGGTAATTACTAAAGTATTCTGTATTTCTTTAAAAATAAAATGTTAGGTAGCAAATAGTAGCATTTAGTTCTAAATAGTAACATATTAAACGCATCACAATTTTTTATAAAAAGAATCGATTATGCGCAGTAAGAAAAGCGATAAAAATTTATATTTTTTTATTTGTAGCATCGAATATCATAAAAGGCAAAAAATATTGTTTCATGTTAAAAATAAATATTCAAGACTGTTGTGGTGACAATATTATATATCATCTTTTATTGTTTGCAATTATAACCTTCAGTTATAATTGCAAACAATACCTTACCGGTGTCGCTTATTGGGCTAAAGCTGACGTCAAACCTCTGACCTCTGTGATTTTAGCCAGAACACTATCCACAATGCCTTAGCTACTTACTTAATATAAATTTATTTTATTATGTTTTTGATATTTTTATCGATTGTAATTTTAACTTATTTTTTGTAGCCTCACACAACTACTATATACAGTTTTTACAGGCAGAGAAATAAGTATCCAAATAAAAAATTTGATTGTGAAGTTACACCAAAGAATATTTACTATGCATTATTCTCATCTCATTTTAGATATTGTTGTCAAGTTTGGGATCAAGTTGGAAACTATCGTATTAACAAGTTGCTATCGTATCAGCCTCAATCCATTAGAATAATAAACTTTCAACCAATTAAATCAGATACATTAAAGTCCTTAAAAAAACTTTTCATTTCAACATTTCCAGCGCTAGTAAAGTATGCAAATCTTCATTTTGTTTTTGACTCATTATTAAAAACTTACCATCTCCTATCACAAACTTGTTCACAGAAAGTAGACTATATCATTCCTACTCTACTAGAATTATACACAATGTAAAACTAAATGTACCATCTTTCAAAACTCAGCAGTATGGTAAAAATTATATTGTTTATTAGTGTGTCTGTGAATGGAAAGAATGGAAAAGGCCACTGCTTTTATGCAATTTGAATAAGTCAAAAAAAATATATCCCAAAATACCTTTGCTCCATGTTAAACAATATCAATTAAAAAAAATTTTGAAAAACTTTTTATTCTAACTTTTAGACATATTATCGTTACGATTAAAATACTCTTTTAATTTTCTTTTCGTCATTACTACAATTATCATCAGTAATTTTTGTTTATTTTTTTCTTTTTTTTATTATTAAAACATGCAAACTATGATTTCTACATGTTTGTTTTAATGAATGTTCTATGTGCTTTAAACTATGTGTTTACGGCCCATATGTTTCAGTGCATGTCTTTGCTTATTGTTACTTATATTATGTTTAAAAATTGGTCACTCCTTTGATCAGATTTTTGTATGAGTGACACCATCCTAAATAAATCATTAACTTATTATAATAAATAATTCTATACTCATAACTACCATTATAATATTAGTTATCATTACTATTTTTTCATTGTAATTATTGTAAAAATACTTATTACTATTACTGTATTTTGTATTATTTTTTTTTTATCTTTTTTTTATTATAACATTTTATTATTATTAATAATATTATTGTTGTTATTATTATTATCAAAACTATTGTAAAAATGATTTACGAAAAATAAATAGCTTGTTGTTGTTGTTGCTGAAAAACAAACACAAATTAAAAAAAAAAAAAAAACTTACACCGCCCTCATTTTGGGGGTCAGAAAATTTACATGGTCAAAGCTTTTGTAATTTACAATTTTTTTTTTACAATTTTTTATTTACAAATTTTTTTACAAAATTTAAAATCTGTTGATAAATTTAAATTTAGTTTAAGATAGTAAAGTAGAAAATTTTACTACACCAGTGCCTTCACGTTTGGGCATAGGAAGGGGCAAGCATTTTGGGGCTTTTTGTTCCCAAACCTCCATCATCCCAAATTTTTGCAAGACCTCTTCATTTGTCATAGGTATGAATATAATTAGAAATAGAAATATTTATTCCTCATTTATAAACATTTTACAACGATCCTGTTTTACAATTTTTATCATTAAAATTTAAATAAAAAAAACTTAATAACGACAGGAGCAAGTAGAAGACAGAAGTCTTGTCATCAAGCCCCTATAGTAAGCGTAAAATATTTTTTACAAAGTTCTCATTATATAAATTCACAAATACTCATTATATAAAACAAGTTAAGACATAATTACAACAAAAATACGACAAATGGCAAAAATTAAATAAATTTATGCAGTAAGAAATATTACAAGATTTTTTTTTTTATCTAAAAATACAAAACAATGTATGCGTCTGTTAATTCAAGTAAATAATGTTTAAATATATTTTTAAAACAATTTATTGAAGTTATACTTTTCATATTTTCATTAAGAACTATGTTCCACAGACGAGGCCCTCTATATGAAATTGAGTAATCAGATGTATGACTTAGTTTTAAGATTTCGGTAAATTAAAATTATAGACAGAGCACCTCGTTAAGTATTTATGAATAATTTTCTAAAATCGGTTATTAAAGGATTTTGGAAGCATGCCATTTTAATATTTAAACTTGAATAACAAGTTTTGAAACGAGTTTAACTCATAGACATTAGGAGCTTTTATTTCACGGAGTAACGGCTCCGAGTGGGCGTATTTATGCACAATATATATAATTCTAATGGCTTGTTTTTGCTTAATATATATATTTTTTAATGCTGAAGGGCAAGTACTTGCCCAAGCTATATTGCAATAGCTAATGTAGCTATGGATAAAAGAGTAATATAAACCTATTAAACATTTTTTACTTAGTAGGTGTTTTGTTTTATGCATACTGCTTATAGTTTTAGAAATTTTGTTTTCAACTATCGTAATATGATTTTTTCAATTAAGATGTTCATCAAATATTATTCCTAAAATTTTAAGTGATGAAATTCTGTTTAATCTATTGTTATTTATTATTAGCTGAGGAAGTTACTGAGGCAAGTCATCGGATTTAGATTGATGATGAAATAAAATGTACTTAGTTTTACTGATATTCAAAGAGAGTTTGTTTGATTTAAACCAGTCATTTAGGTTTTCCAGTTCACAATTTATTGTAGAGAAAACTGTTTTTATATTGGAATGGGTATAAAAAAGATTAGTGCCATCAGCAAAAAGAACGAAATTAAGCATGTTTGAAGATAGATAGATATCATATACTTAATATCATATAATTAAGTTTGGAGTTTGCACAATGTGTGAAAGTGTCCTATTTGAAACATCAACAAATCCTGCGGACGCCCATGACTTGGAGAAATGTTTAATATTTGAAATAATAATATGTATTATATTTTTAGGGTATAGTTTTTTGGACTTATTTTGGGAAACTTATTAAACGTTAAAAAAATGCATAGCTTGAATGCATCGTTAATTTAATTATTGTAATTTTTTTTTTTTAAGTTTTTGAATTCATGGTTAAATTTGCTTTCATAATATTCATAAATTTTTTATTTAAACGTTTTTTTTCCTCAAGTTATTTGTCAAAGTTTAAAAAAAAAAAAGTTTTGTTCTGATAATTATATCTGATAATAACTTGATACCACGGCTAATTCCTAAAATTTGCGAAATATGTATATAAATACAAATAATTCAATTTAACTTAAATAACTTTTAATTATTCAATTTTTTTTTTGTTTTTAATTTTAAATTATTTTTTATTACATTGCAGAGTTTTTCTCTTCCTTCATTTCTTTCATATAAGCCAAACATTTCTTTTATATCAATCATTAAATTTTTTTTCGACAAAAGAATTTTTTAAATCAGTTTTATAATTTTTAATTTGTTAAAGGTTGTCTTTAATGCTTGAACTTTGAAATAAAGTATTCAAAGTAAGCAATCTATTTTTATTGCTTTCAAAATTTTTTTAAAATTAAAACAAAAAGATATTTGCTTGAGTTTTCCAATCCCTCAAAGATTTATTGAATTTTCAGATAATAGAAAACAACAGGCAAGATGATAACTTTTTCAGATAATAGAAAACACCAGACACGATAACAACTTTTTTTCCTGACATAAATCCTTACAGTTTAAAAAAAAAAAAGATTTAAAGGAAAATATGTAGAATGATAAAAAAAACAATTGCTGCCCCACCCCAAACTCTTATTTGATGAAGTGACATCCTTAGTTATTGTAATGACACTCTTATGCATGTTCTGCCTAGATAGAAAGTCTATGTATGTAATAAAACCCTCACAGCTACCTACTTCAGTATATTGTTATAGTGTTTAGCTAAATAATATATATAGAAATTCTTGGGTTTAGATTGATTAACGTTTTCATTGTTCATGCTCATTTATTACTAATTTTAGTACTCTTTTCTTTTGTTTTAAAAGATTTTGTGAAATTTCTTGTAAATATGTTGTAACTGCATCAAAAATGTAAAGTATATGTTAAACCTATTTTAATAGCAAACATATAATAACTGTATTGAAAAAAAAAATGTTTTAATAATTGGTGCCAGAACGTCTGCTAGATCAGGAAATCAGGGAAAAGTCAATGAGTTTAGATGTATGCAAAAAAAATCAGGGTATAATCAAGTAATTTATGTTAAGTTTTGGAAAAATCAGTGAGAAATTGGGGATAATAGCTTTAGTCTTACGTAACTCGAGTAAATTGTTTATTGTACACGTAATGTAAAATTTTATTTAGAAGATAATTTTATGAACTTCTCTTGATACTTTAAATGGGGGTTGTATTATTGTTCATATTTTTTAATTAAAGGGCATTTTTTTAAAAGTCAAATTCTGCTGAAATTGAGTTTAGGTAACTTTAAATTAAATAATCAGGTAAAAAGTAATTCCAAAAATAGATTAAAAAAACCACAAATTATCGAGCCTTGTTATTGGTCCACACGGTAGTTGTATTTGCCTTGCATATTTTAAAAATAATAGTAGCGAGGAAAGGAGCGAACTAATTGAGAACTTTAATGAATATTCATCTAAAAATAGTCAGGACGCGTACTTTTCCAAATTAATAAAAATTAAAAACATTACCATAAGAAGACAAGGATAGAAAGCAGATAAAACTTAGACAGTTTTTCATATTCTTATTGTGTAAGGGTGCAAAGAGCACATTCAGCTATCGCAGTACCAATCTACATTAAAGCTATAATGGTTTTTATCGGATTTACAAAAGGTAGAATCGAATCAATAAGGAAATCAGTTGTTACAACTGATTAGTAAATAGTTAAAAACGTTATTAATATTATTTTAAGTTATGAATTAAATTTTATATATATATATATATATATATATATATATATATATATATATATATATATATATATATATATATAAATATATATATATATATATATATTTATATATATATATATATATATAAATATATATATATATATATATATATATATATATATATATAGTATATATATATATATATATATATTTATATATATATATATATATATATATATATATATATATATATATATATATATATATATATATATATATATATATATATATATATATATATATATCTAAAAACATATATCTTCTTTCAGAGAAAGGTCGACTCATTATGCTATTGGAAAAACTAAAGAAATTTACTTATCTGAAGACTTAAATATCTCTAAAATGTTTGAACTATTAAAACATGCTTACCCAATTGTTAAAGTTGGATACAAAACATTCAGAGTAGTTTTTAACAATAAATTTAACATTGGGTTTGGCTTCAACAAAAATACACTTGTTTAGCTTGTGATGAATTCATTGTAAATATAAAACACACTGAACAAGAGCTTTTAAATGCAGTTGGTGAAGATATTATCAAACTTAATAATAAAAAAAAAGATCTTGAAACAGAGCATGAATTTCACACAAGAAAAACTGCTGTATTTTGTAATAGAGAGTCAGATGCAAAAAAAACGAGCAAAAAACTCAGACACGTTTAAAGCTATTGCTTTTGATTTTCAGAGGAATTTACCGTTGCCTTATAAATCAACTAACGATGTGTATTACCAAAGACAGCTTAAGTTTTTTTCATTTAATATACACATCCTATCCAGTGATGAAGTTTTTACTTTATTTATATGATGAAACAACTGTAAAAAAAGGAAGCTGATAATGTTTGCTTTATGCTTTATCATTTTATTTAAAATCATCTTTATGACACAGTTTTTGAATTATATTTTTTTTGCAATGGATGTGCAGGACAAAATAAAAATTAGACTGTGTTTCGTTTTTTGCATTGAATGGTTCACTTTCAAAAACGTTTTAAATGTATTAAAGTGTCATTTCCTATACGATGTCATTCCTATATGGAATGTGATTGTGAAATGGGAAATGGTAATATAAAGGCTTATTTTGAAATTCTGAGGATTGACCTCAGGTTTTTAAGAATTGCAGAAAAAAAACCTTCCTCTTTTAATGCTACAAGTTTTTTCAATGTAATTTTTTTCAGATTTTCTGATTACTTGAAACAATATTATAAGTGCGCATGTCCGATAAAAAACTCGACCAGTCAGAGAACTTGTCACTCAAGATATACACCCTGCTCTGCTTCTCTTTGATAACAACTAGAATGGAAATATTGAAAATTCTGCTTTGGTAAAACGTAGACAAAATAATCAAACAGAAACTGCACTCAGTCTGTTTAATATGTATTCCCTAGTTCTACCAATGAGTACTGCCAAGTATAACGACTTAGTGCTGAAGCACCTATATAAACATGATAATCACAGTTTTTTTTATAATCTTGTTTCTTCAAACACAGGAACACAAGATTCTGCATCAGAAGATTCAGATACTGATTAGAAAAATACATTTTAACTAATGTTATGTTTCTCATTAATTACATTTTGTGTTAAAATTTGACTTTATTAGAAAAAAAAAATCTATCACTCTACAATAAATGTTAACAAAAGGTGATAATTTCCCATGAACGTTTCAGCGGGATAACAAAAAGAAACTAGCCAAAAACACAGTGGTGTCAACTGTCTTTTGAAGCCCCTTACATCATTAGGAGTCCATTTTTTAAATATTATTTTGTTGTTAAACAAAAAAGAAGAGCTAAAAATAGTATTTTCGTCATTTAAAAATTCCAAGGAAAAGTCAGCGATGTCCATTTATTGATAATGAACTTTAGTTTCCGAAAAAAACATTGAAAAAATATTTATTTTCTATTTTTTTAATAAAAATCTGATACAAATATAGTTAATCTATATATACATATGCAAATAATAGTTTATATCGTGCTTTTTAGGTAAAAGTTTATCAAACTACAGTACAGGAGCTTGAGGTTTAAAAAAAGTCACAACCCTAATATATATATATATATATATATATATATATATATATATATATATATATATATATATATACATAAAAAAAAAAAAAAAAATCAAAGTTAATTTGTTGGATAGTTAGAGCATATATTATTTTGATTCAATGGTCTTTTAAGTATTGCTGTTACTTTATTGCTCAGGAATAAAGTGATTAATTATTTCAAATTAAAAAAGAAAGTTTGTTTTACACGCGAGTTTTAATACAGTACGAATAGATAAAACCTCTATTACTATTTTATCTTAGCAACAGACAGGTAGTTAAATTTTGCTTGTTTATACGACACAAACATCGCAAATAGTGACCAACGGAGCCGTCCAGTTACGTTGACCTGGGAAATGTGAAAATAGAGGTAGGTTGTATATGATGTCATTGGGTGAAAATCATTAATGAATGTTAAGACTATTTTGTAGTAGGAATAAAATTTTAGGACTCAGGGATAGGGTGAACAATAACTCACGCTCTAGTCATCCTAAACAAATGTTTAAAACAATGGTCTTTGAGTAAACAAATCAATATAGATTCGCTAGTTTATTAACGGCAACCATGGCTCAAATTATCGCACCATACAAAAACAATAAAATATAATAAGTAAATAGCAAAATATTAAGTAAAATGATAAAAAATGATAGTACGGGCAATATATAAAAAAAAATAATCTAATAAATGTGCCACTATTTATGGTCTAAACTCTAGATAATAAATTGGTAAAAAGTTTGTTTTACGCGCGAGTTTTAAGCAGTACAAATAAATAGAATCTCTTTTACTATTTTATCTTAGCAACAGACAGGTAGTTAAAATATTGCTAACATATCTTTAAAGCAAGTAGTTTTAGGTAAAAAAAATAATTTCCATATACAATAGTGTGTTAACTGATGTGAACATGGGTTTGCAAATCGAAAAAACCCTTTTAAACAAATAAACAAATTTTATAAAAAAATTTAAAAATATGTGTGTCTACCATTTTTTATTACTTAGTATACTCTTTTTGGCATTCTGTAAATTTGTTTACAGTTTTCTTCGATTTTTTTGAAACCATACCTGAATCACTGCCAATATTATACTTTTGTTTTTACCCGGTGTTTGCAAATAGTCCACAAGTTTTCAGTTGGATTAATTCAACAGTCTTACGTTATTTTCTCGGAATTCCTTTTATTTTTAAGAATTCATCATTCCAATAATGGAATTCAATGTTCTGGCCCATGGCATGGAAAACAGGCTCCAAAACCTTACTTTTTGAGGATGTTTTGCAGTTCGTTCATTGTGAGTAGCTCCTATTTTTCCTCACCGCTCTTTCTTACATATTGTGACCGCTGTTGTAGGAAAACAAAGTGCATCTCGTCAAAATACCAAAATTTTATTTCATTTATTTACTGTTCGTATTTATTTTTTGCCGTAGTATATATATATATATATATATATATATATATATATATATATATATATATATATATATATATATATATATATATATATATATATATATATATATATATATATATATATATATATATATATATATATATATATATATATACATATATTTCTTCTTTTTTATATTTTCCCTTAATAACTGCTTCTCACTGAAGAGTTGTGAATCTTCACTTTCTTGACCTCC
This sequence comes from Hydra vulgaris, assembly GCF_038396675.1. Lineage (NCBI taxonomy): Eukaryota > Metazoa > Cnidaria > Hydrozoa > Anthoathecata > Hydridae > Hydra > Hydra vulgaris. The sequence continues at coordinate 11,731,843 of NC_088921.1, read as the reverse complement.
AAATCTTATTGCAGAAAAACGGTCAATCTTGGATTTATTTTAGACATTTGAATAAATTATCATTTCTTGTCGATGTTTTTCTTTTTCTGACACATTTTTTATTCCTTATATAGCAACAGATCCAGTTTAGCGTTTCTGATTGATAATTTTACATCCCCCAAACTAATTCAATACTCTTCTGTAATCTTCCTTTGAGTTGAGTATGTTCACTTTAGAGATAATCTTATTTTGTTTTTAAAGAGCGATACCTATTGTAAAAAAAAATAATACGATTCAGCTAGGAGTTGCTTTAGAAAAATCCAAAATATTATTAAAATGCACGAAAAGCAACCATACGCTAGCTATTAATCCACACAACTGAGTAAGATGGCCGCCAAATGAAAGTTGTCGTTAATGGCAACTTTCAATAGTGTGCGAGTTAAAAGTGAGCATATGCAAAAAATGTATTTTTTGCGTTTTAAGCTCTGCATAGTCACACACAACGCGTTTTATGTGACTATGCAGAGCTTAAAACTCATAAAATTCTTTTTAACCATATGTTCACTTTAATTTGCATTCGCATATATTTACTTTAACACTATCTTCTTATTTTCCAGAGCAAGTTTCTAACGATTTACGGTAATGTTCTATCTCAAGCAGTAAGCAACCCGTAAAACGGGTTTTTAGTAAATAAATTATTAATAACAATTTAATTTTTATTTGTTTTCTCTAATGAAATATAAACTGAATACTTTTTAGGTTGCAGTAGTGCTGTAGTGGTAGAGCGCTCGCTTTCTAAGCAAGCTTTATAAGCAAGAGGTTCCGAGTTCGATCCCCACCACATCCCTGGTAGTACCGCGCTCAACTTGATTCTCCACGCAGCAGCCTTGTTCGTCAAGGTTCGTGTTTTGGAGTTATAGAACTGAGAGAGGGTTATTACCACAATTGAGTAGCCTCTTCGTCTATAATGGCCTTCTCGGCCTTGGGGAGGTGAATTAGCAAAAAAAAAAAGTTTTGCTTATTTTATTTTTCTTGGCTTCTTAGTTTTACAAAACTGTTAGCTTCATTAAAGATACAGTTAATCATTTATTTCGCAACGTTCAAACATTCAAAGTGCAAATCACAACAAAATCGTTGTGTTAAAATATGACTTGAATTATATGCATAGATAAGTCTTATTTTAAAATTGCGAAAAATTGTTTAGGTAAAATATTTGGAATATATTTTCCCTCTCCTTTCCTTGCTTTTAGCTGAGTAATTTCTAATTTTTTTTTAAAACTTTTCTTAATTTTGCTAAGAGTGATGAGTGAAGCTTAAAAAATAAATATTCACTAAAATTATACCTTAACTTGTATCTTAATACAACTTAATAATATATAACTGGTAAACTTGTATGAAAAGAAATTATTTGGGATACCCGGAAAAACTATAAGTTGAAAAATTTATCCGTAATTCCGGAAAAGGTAAGCTAATTACTCAAGCTATCTTTTTTTTTAATAATCCAGCAGAAATTAAAATAATTATAATAGAAAAATACGGTAAACAAATATGTCGATTTACTTTATAGTTAACGTATACCAACATATATTTATTTCAGCATTCATCCAATCCAAATTTATACTAATGCAGAAAATATTTAGCGAAAAATGTCCGGAATACATTTTGCCTTGCCGTTTGTCTTAACTTAGCGTTAAAACTATTATTTTTATGTAAAACTTTTTATTAACTTTTGGTTGTCAGGTTGATAAAAAAAACAATTGCTTTTACTTGACATTTTTGAAGTAATTGTTACGCTTAACGTGAAAACAAATTTGAGAAAAATTGATAAATATATTCACATAAAGGTGAGCAGTTAGTCTAAAAGGGTTGAATAAAAGCAATTGCTATCTTGTATTCACTCGGTCTAATGAGCTGAAAAGAGTATAAAAGAGATGTTAAAACCATATAAAACAGTTGTATATATAATATATATTTAAAATTGTGTTAACTTTTTTATAAAAACAAATTTATTTACATGATAAATAGTTGAATTTGTAACAAAATTATTAAAAAATGCATATATATATATATATATATATATATAGAACATATTTTTCTTAAAAAACAATTAACGTTGAAGGCACTTTCCTAATCAGTTATAATAGCCGCCATCTCCAGGACCGAGGAGCCAAGCATAGCCTATTGTAAAGAAAACCATATTAAAATTATTCAAAATATTTATTATCTATAGGGACGACGAATAAACATTAAAAAAACTACGTGATTTCATATTAGTAGGAAGTTATAGAAAAATTAGTAAAAAGTAAAAAAAAAATTAAAAAAGAACACAATAGAGAGATTTTTAAAAACTTGTTAACTTTGTGAGCACTTTGGCTATAGTGTTCATTTTTGAAACCACTATTTTTATCTTTAATGAAAAGCCAACTCGTTTAATAAATCTCATTCAAAGAGCAAAAATATTATTAACACTAAGGATAAAAAAAAATGAATGAGATATAAACAATTGTACTTAGTGATATCAAATGCTATATTGGCTTTTAGTGAAGGATTAAAAACAGCAAGAGAAATTACCTGTAATCATTTTTAACGATAGACACCACAGGAAGGTAAGCCAAGCTGTCTATTAACACAAAACATTACAACAATAACATCACAACAATTACGCGAAGCAATAGCAAATAGCTTAAAGTATTTGTCAAATGAAATTACACTAAATATTAACAGACATGTGTTTTATATATATATATATAGCTATAAAAGGCTAGACAACAAACATTAAATATAACAGTAAGGAATCGTCCATAAATTACGCAACGCAAAATATATCTAAAAACTGAAGATATTTAGCTCTTTTACGCGACAATTTTTATTAAACTCAATGCGCTAATTTATCTAAATATTAAAATTCTGCAAGGGAAAACTTTTGAACTTTTTTGTTTTATTTTGGCACTAAATGCTGTCTCACACCTCTGCTTATCTTACTTATCGCGACTTTACTTTTTTTCTTTTTAAATAGATTTTTAGTTATAAAGAATAGCCGGCTAGCATAACAGTCTAGCTCTACACACACTGCAAGTAACTTGCTTGGCTAGTTTAATGGCCTAGCTCTACACACACTGCAAGTCACGATACTTGCTTGGCTAGTTTAACGACCTAGCACTACACATACTGCAAGACACAACACTTGCTAGGCTAGTTTAACGACCTAGCTCTACACATTTGACTATGAATTATAACACTAATAACTATTTAAAAGCAGTTATAACAGTTGGCAAAATAACAAAAGCTGATTGCATTTTCTACATTTTTTATAAAAAAAATTAAATGTTTAATATTAAAACAATAATCATTTATAATTTCAAGTATATTTGTAAATAAAATAATTTCGAAAATCATTTATTAAATCATTCAAAATTTATGCTATTTTGTTAATGCATCGTTTGGAATTTTATATGGAATTTTGGAACAAATGTTTAAACTAAAAAAAAGTACAAATGATAAATAAAAAGTACAATAGATAATTTAAAACGTTTTAGAACAAAAGGTAAATTAGAATCTGATGGAGTCAACTGAACTCGAGGAACAAATACCTGTTTACCACCAGAAACACTTGTCAAAACCTCTGCATCAATATAATTATTTTGAAGAGCACAAACTTTCATTCGAGTGCGATTGCATAACCCAGCTTTGAGATCCCAGCTTTGAGAACCCAGCTTTGAGAACCCAGCTTTGAAATTTCTAAGTAGCATAATTACACAACCAATTTTCAATTTTAAAGAATGACGAGGCATACCTGAAGGAGTTAAGCTGTTCAAAAACTCAACAGGAAAGTTATTTCTTTCATTAAAGTCATCAGTCTCAATTTGATCAGCACTTTAATAAATTTTGACCTCACCCAGTAGTCATTCCAACACTTCTTCATTGATTGATAATGAATCCACATTAGTGGGTGTTAAAATGACACGTTTAGAATAATGATTTTGTTCAGCTATTAAAACTTGATTGTTCCACTCCCAAGTATTAATAGCCATTGGGAAAATTCTCCTTCCCCATCATGTACTCTTATATTTTCAGTTAATGTAAACTTCTGCACCCATTGCCACTGAAAAGAACATTTTATACACGATTCTACAATTTCAGCTGGTTGTCCTCTTTCCACAACAGGCAGTATTTGCCTTAAGTCACCACCAAAAAGAATGACTTTTCCTCCAAACCGAAAGTTGTTGTTGCAAACATCTTTTAACAACCTATCAATTGCATTTAAGGCATGTTTAGGTATCATGGATGTTTCATCAAGCAAAAAAAAACTAACTTGTCTTAAAAAATGTCCATGTATAGAGTTAGGGGTTACATTACATGTGCTGTTATCCAATATTGGGACAGGAAGTTTGAATGTACTATGCAATGTAGATCCATTTGTAAGAAGAGTTGCTGCTATGCCAGTTCATGCAGCTGTATCAGATTTAAAACCCTTACTTATGGTTTCAGCAATCAAATAATTATCAAAAATAAAAATAAAAAATCTCTACAATTTAACTCATTAGCTTAACCACTGGTTTACTATTGAGATCAAAAGTTAATAAACAAAAATTAAAACAATTTTTTACAATTATTATTCAAAATGAAAACCTCTAACAATTTAATTTAGGATTTATTAATATTCATTTTATTTTGGCAATGGCAGTTAGTATATTTTTATTTAAAGTAATAAAAAAGATGAAACTATTTAAAAACAAATTTAAAAATCTAAATATAAATTCAGATACCCTAAAAAGTAGCATAACACAACATTCTTTTGACAACTTTCAACAAAATTTTTTTTTACTTTCGACTACTTTTTTCTATTTTCTATTTTCTATACCTTATTTTTTTTATCTAAAAGAAAATATATATATAGATATAGAGAAATATAAAATATACTGAAATATACGAAAATTTATGTAAATACACTTACATGTCCACAAGAAACAGTCTTATTTTATTTAAAGAAAAGGAAACAGGCTATAAAAATCAGAAAAATACAAACAGTTAACAACGAACAAACAATAGCAAAAAATTTCATAGTAAAATTAAACAATAAACAACATCTATTCCTGAGTAGGTACAAACGGCGGGGTGGGGCGGATCTGCGGGGCGAATCATTTAAATGTTTCTAAAGCGAGTCATATTTCATTAAATAAACAAAAATAAGCCTTTCAGATATAGTTTAATTTCATTAAAAAACTTAATATTTAGAAGGTACTTGCATATTATAATTTTATTGAACGACAAAAAAACTTATATAATTTTATAATACTTTATAATTTTATGAACTTAAAAAACAAAGTAAACCGCTAATTTATATCAAGTAATCCGCACATTTATACTAAATGCCAAATATTTTGATTATTTGGATTAAACTCTATAAATTTTAATTATTGTTCTACCAAAAACAACTGGATTTGCCACTTTATATCAAGTGATCCGCCAAATTTTATGAAGTGATCCGCCTAATAACTTAAATCAAACTCGATAAGTTTTAATGATTTTTCTACCAAAAAACAACGTGATCCGCCAATTAAATCAAGCAATCCGCACATTTATATCAAATTATTTGCCAAATATTTTGATTATTTGGATCAAACTCTATAAATTTTATAATTTTTTCTACAAAAAAACAACCTGAGCCGCCAATTTGAATAAAGTTATCCGCCAAGTTTTATGAAGCAATCCACCTAATATTTTAATTGTTTAAGTCAAACTCAATAAATTTTAATGGTTGTTCTACAAAAAAGCAACGTGATCCGCCAATTTATATCAAGTGATCCGCCAAATTTTATGAAGTAATCTGCCTAATATTTTGATTGTTTGAATCTAACTCCTTTAATTTTAATAATTATTCTACAAAAAAACAACGCGGTCCGCCAAATTTTATAAGGTGATCCGCCAAATTTAATGAAGTGATCCGCCTAATATTTTGATTGTTCGAATCAAACTCAACAAATTTTAACACAATCATTTTACCGAAAATACAATCATATTACCGAAAAACAATGTGATCCGCCAAATTATATTAAGTGATCCGCCAATTTGTAATCATAATTCTATCAAAAAACAACGTGATCCGCCAATATGTATTAAGTGATCCACCAATTTATATCAAGTGATCCGCGTAATATTTTGATTGTTTGAATCAAACTCATTTAATTTTAATGATTGTTCTACAAAAAAACAACGTGAGCCGACAGTTTGAATAAAGTGATCCACCAAATTTTATGAAGTGATCCGCCTAATATTTTGATTGTTTGAATCAAACTCTATAAAGTTGAATGATTGTTGTATAAGAAAAAGAAAAAACGTGATCCGCCGATTTATATCAGGTGATACGCTTACGCCTATTTTCAATTTTAAACAATGAGGTGGCATACCTGAAGGAATTAAGCTGTTCAAAGACTCAATAGGAAAGTTATTTCTTCCATTAAGGTCATCAGTATCAATTTGATCAGCACTTTGATAAATTTTGACCTCACCCAGCAGACATTCAAGCACTTCTTCATTGATTGATAATGCAGATTTAATGTTTATTGCTTAAAAACAAAATGTTACTTGACAAAACAAAAAAAATACGATGTATTAAAACCATATAGAAATAACATTGTAGTTTACCTTTTATAAATATTACCCGTAAACAAAATTACTCTTAGCTTAACTATTTTGAATTGGATTTCATGTTACAAACTGTTAGAATATGATGAATAAAGTAAATTTCAAATCTTGATAATTTATTAAATTTAAACCATACTTCATCAGTAGGCAAACTAAACCAAAGTAATGATGCAAGGTAGAAGAACGCGGTAGAACTAAAGAAACTAAAGCCAGGGTTGCTAAACTATCATAATTAGCTAGGACTTCAATCACTTACTTATTTAATCAAGTTAGATATTAAGATAAATCACATTTGTTTAAAACATATAACCCAAAATGTCATTAACGATTAGAATTTATACTTGATTATATATTTTTAACTACTAACATTGTACTCGGAGATGCTAAATTTAAATATTTATTTAAATCTTTGCCCCATTCATCCAGACTTTATTTGGACTGCCTCATGTTGAATAATATTATAGATTCTTTACTCATTTTCCTAAAATGTTTCCCCGTTTATTAGGATTATTTATTTATTAGGTACCTCAGAATAATTTAATGTACCACGAGTTTTGTCGCAATTTGGTCAAATTTATGATTTTTTGTTCACTACATTCAACTTCAATGCTGGGTTTAACTGTTAGTATGTGACAACACATTGTTGAAGAAGGACACGTGCAGTTTTCCTTTGGATACAGCTTCACTGCATGCGCATTTCCATCAGGTGCAGAGACTGTAAAAATATATGTACTACATTAAATATGTTAGAATGCACTCATATTGATGGAGGTATGAGTTTCTGCATTGGTATATTTGCAGCTGCTTGCAGCTCTGCAATAACAAGCTCTGACTCTCTACTTTTGGTATGTCGTCTGTGTTATCTAAAACATTTAAATTTTCATTTTAAAACATCATTATTAACTTGTGAGTATATCGCATATTTGTAAATATTTACTAAATAATTATAAAATCAAAGGAAAAAAAAAAGGTTTTAAACAAACAAGTTGTTATATATTATATGCGACATACTGATTAGGAGACTGCTGTCAATGAGAGTGGTGGGTCCAATACCACTACAACTACTCTTAATTTCTGTCAAACAGAAGGTTTGAAGGCGATGCATTGCAACTAAAAATTTAATTTATTTTATACAACCCGCCTCAGACTTTGCTTAAAAGACCGCGGGGAATACTGATCTGCGTGTAGAAAAGGATATATAAACTACATTAAAAATGACACTACTACTACTACTACTACTACTACTACTACTACTACTACTACTACTACTACTACTACTATACTACTACTACTACTACTACTACTACTACTACTACTACTACTACTGAAACTTAAATGGAGATTTTCGGACGCATTGCACAGATTTATGTCCGGAATTTCAAGTCTGTTAGCTGTTCGCTTATGAGCTGTTCTGATCAATTTCGTTGTTTTGCCTAGTTTCTTTCGGTTTTTTTCTTTTGGTTTTTTTCTTTCCCATTTTTTTTTGGTTGGGATCGTTTTTTTTTTCCGTTGTGATTGTTTTTTCGGTTTTGATTCGTTCTTTCATTAAAAATAAGATTTTTAAAACATGGCAAAACACAGACAAAGAAAAATAATGATTATTACTTTCTTATTCTGTGTGCTTTTAAAAGGTACTATGTCATACTTTAAAATGTGTAAATCAAATTGGCGTGTGTTTTATTGTAATGAAGTCTATGGTGATTCAAAATACTATTGTAATTTTAAACAAAGTATTGTGGACTTAGTTTAAAATTACAATAGATGGATGTTAAAAAAACATCTTTTGCATGGGCTATCAAAGAGAGGTTGAATTTAACAAGTATGCTTGTTTTTTAATATTAAAAGGTAATAAACTTTACATAATTTTAACTTTTTTTTATTGTAAAATATATATATATATATATATATATATATATATATATATATATATATATATATATATATATATATATATAATCTTTGAAAGTCATTTTCTTGTTATACGTTTTAAATATATTGGTAGAATTCAATAAATACGGCTGCGTATAAACTTTTTTTTTTAAATAAATATATTATTTTAATAATATATAATTATTTCGATATTTCGCTGATCTATCGTGATCAGCGTCATCAGGTATAATAAATAAAAAAGTTACAAAGAAAAAATTTGTAACTTTGTAACTATTGTTATCTATTTGTAACTATTGTAATCTTTGTAACTTTTTTATTTATTATACCTGATGACGCTGATCACGATAGATCAGCGAAATATCGAAATAATTATATATTATTAAAATAATATATTTATTTAAAAAAAAAAGTTTATACGCAGCCGTATTTATTGAATTCTACCAATATATATATATATATATATATATATATATATATATATATATATATATATATATATATATATATATATATATATATATATATATATATATATATATATATATATATATATATATATATATATATATATATATATATATATATATATACACATACATATATAAAATTTGTGATCAAATTATTACAAGCAATATGTTAAATAATTAAAATTTAATTTTCTATTGCCGGAGTTGTTAGTCCTTGGCCTTGAACGTTTTGGCCTTGGCATTCCAACTTCTTATTGCATTCAGAATTCTCATTTATGTTTGAATTTTAAAAATTTAAATACAGTTGACTTTGTTTACTAGTGTTATTTTTTCTTTACTTAAAAGCTTTAGAACTTTATTTTGTGTTTTATGTCATGGTTTAAATTTCCATTTTTGACATGCCATTTTTGACTGACCGTTTTAGAACAATAATCGGAGGCTCAATTTTTTTAAATGGAATTTATTACGTCTATATGTTCAGTTACATGATTTATAACATTTTTTATTATTTAAAACATTTCAAAATTTAAAATAAATTTAAATATGTGATTTTTTTCTTAAAATTAAAACAAAATTTAAAAGGTTTTTCAAATTGAAATAGTTTTTATTATGTTTGAATTATAATTTATTATAAAGTATTTGTTTTTACTTATTTATATTGTTTCTATTCAACTTTCTATTTAAATCTTAACTTAAAAGTTGCAAGTAACGTATTTTTAAAAGAGTTTTTGAAATAATTTTACTAGTACTATAAAAGATTTGCTCAAAAACAACACCAGAAGAAGCCATTACAGAGATTTTTTTTTGTCTATATATATATATATATAATTAACATAGTCATATAGAGCTTAAAAGGACTTAGAAAATGAGGAGTCTTTCAACTTTAGAAGTTAATTGGATCCAAAGTTATCGCATTTTTTGTACTGGAAAATCTGATGATTTTTTGGCAAGATGCCTTGACCTACAGCAACTATCAATTTTAGACTGATCAATTTTCATAATTGACAGGAATAACATGTATGGTCATGCCCTATGCTAATTTTTTTTTGGAAGAATTGATGAGAAATTTAAAAAAATATTGACTATTTTTCAGAGTTTCTTTCTATGAATGATTTATTAGATTTAGATGACATATTTTTTATTTTCATGGGCCTCCGGAAAAACCAACGCAAGTTTTCGAATTTATGAATGCATGATCAAATTTACTTAAATTAATTCTACTGATTCTATTAATTTCATGGACCATTAGTCCATAAAAACGCACGTTAATTTTAAAATCAATCAATAAAATAATTTTATTAAATATTATTTGAATATCCACTCTACTCTTTTGGATGCTTTTCTAATTCAATTAAATTTTGGGATTACTTATGTTGTTTGAACAAAGAATGAATTATAAAAGTGCGTTATAAAAGTAATAACACTATTATAGTGTTATTACTTTTATAAAGCAGTTAGTTACTAGAGCGTTTTTACTTTTGTAGTCAGAAGTTTATTGTTTTATTTTTTAACTTATTTGGAAAATCATTCTTTTTATTGTAGACTTAAAACTGTTTTGCTTTTTTTTGCTTCACCTTATCTAATTTTGTTGCTAATTGAACAACCACTGTAAAGTAACAAAAATATAAAAAGTACACAAATTATTTAAATTAATAATTTCTTATTACATTTTTCAATTTAAATTTCTTTCTGTTTCCTATTTTTTTTAGTTTTTTTACTTTATCCGCAATGATTAATTTTATAAAACATTCAAACAGTTGTGACCAAGTTGTGTAATATAAAATACTCGCGTGTGGTCATACAAGATAAAAATCTGAGTGCATTTCTTAGGAAGGCTTGTATAAACATCTTTTTGTAACTTTTTTTTTATTCCTTTATTAAAAATATGTGTTTGATAAATTATATGCAACTAAACAGCCTACTTTGAACTTGATCATGTGTTAATCAATTTTTCTCTCTATCAATGCTGAAGATTATTGCATTATGTTTTAAAAGATATTTATGTATTCATGCATATTATAATTACACATGTTTTGGCTAATTTTTTTATTTGTTCGTTAACAAAAGATTCAAAATTTAACAAAATATTTTCTGTGCTGCTTAATTTTTAATATACCAAGAATTTTGTTTTCATCTAAAATGAGCCTAATTAGTTTGTTTGTATTATATTTCATTTAACCACAAAAATAAAAAAGTATTTTTGGTTTCAGATTTTGATAGATTTTGATATTTTTATTAAAGGTTTAGGTAGTTGTTAAACTTGTGTCTTTCTTATGATTTTTACAACACTTATATTAGTTTTTTTTTTTGATAAATTAAAGATAATCTACTGTTAAAGCTTTACTTAACAATTTTATGATTGGTGGTAATCTTTTTGTTCCGGTATGCATATATATTAAGTGTACATTTTATAGACAGTTTTAAATAAAAGCATATTTCTAATTAGGGGTAAATAAAAAGTGGTCAAATTTTTGTTTTAAAATATGGGAATTAGATCGGTTTAATCAATTTTGGTAAATTTAATTAATTTGGATATAGATAAAAAAAGAAATCTTGTTATATTTTATATTTGGTTTTCGATAACTAAACTGAAGAGTTGTTGATAACTCTGTCCAGCAAACATTCTATAGCAGAATTTCAGTTGATCTATATAAGCATTTTGAGCGGCAGGGCAGGATTGAATAGTCGTTTTTTTTAAAAGGAATGAGCTTTATAAACTAAATTGGAAATTTAGAAAAAAAAATAAAAACATTTAGAAGGGGGCTATAATACCTAACATGCAACCTATAAAGACATTTAGTATCAGGTAAAGATATTGCATGTGGAATAATAATTTTTTTGTCATAGCCATTGAAACTTGTGTCAAGGAAGGAACCAATTGTTCCTTCCGTGACACAAGTTTTAAATGCCTATAACTAAATGTTTAGAATTCTACTTACAATGTCTTTTCTCAAAATTAAATAGATGTTTACAGGTAGTATGTTAGGTATTTTTGCCTCCTTCTTTATGTTTTTATTTTTTTATAAATTTCCAATTTAGTTTACTTTTCAATTCTGCCCGACACACTGTAGTTTTGCTTAGTTGTTGATTAGTGAACCATTTGTGACAGCTGCCAATAACTATATAACATGGTAATAGTGGCTAGTCATTGACTAGCCACTATTAACATGTTATATAGTTATTGGCTGGCATTTATAGCAGCTGCTACAAATGGTCCACTAAAGTAACTGCTGAGCAAAACTTCAATGAAGTGCTCAAAAATGCCTATATAAGTCCACTGCAATTCCACTAAAACAATGGTTGCTGGGTATACTAATTTAAAGTGGTAATAAGTTTACAGTTATTCAAAAAAATCATTTTTAATATTTAATATTTTTATATATTTTTATTTTGATTTTGTAATGGAAATTTCTGACAATTAATTTTTCATAGGAGTATAAACTTTATAGCAACTAATTGACCAGACAACAGACCAGTTAAAGCATTGTTTTTTAACCAAAACTAAAATAGATACAATATATTATCGGGAAACCAAATTCCTTTTTTTATGTAAAAAAAAAGTCTTCACAAAGTTTCGTCCATGGTACTGCCCGCCTTACTTGTTTCTCCACGCAGCAGCCTTGTTTGTCAACTTTGCTGTTATATCTGAATCCATTTAATAAAAAAAAAAACATACGTGAATATTAAGGAATAAAGTTACAGTTTAAAACACGTTGTATGTTGGCTTTTATGATGGTTTATCTCAGTTCTGCTATTGATGTTGGGTTCTGTTTAGAAATCAATGTATATGGTCTTACTAAGCAAGCAATTGATGAGATCTAAAACAAATAAACTACCCAGCCATAAGGCTAGTGCATTAGTTGTGTTTTCTTTGAGCCATGTCTAACATGTTTTGCCTGGTGCCGAATTGCCCTGTTGTGCATAAAAATATCACACTTTCTAACTAGAAGTTTGACACTTTGCTATTCTAAGTTTCTAAATAATTTGCAGAATTGATTGTTACTTTTTTGAAAAGGCGAAGACTAGCACGTTTGTTGCAGTAATTGCACCCTCATAATTATGCTAGGTTTTGCCATAAATGGGTTTTTTACCATAAATAGGTGTTTCTGGTATTGCAAGGTAAAGTTAAAAGTTGGCATACAATAATTTTTTGTGTCATCATGGTTACAACCCTCACTAAACTCTTTATCTCGGAAACACCAAACTTGACAAAGAAGACTGCTACTTGGCAAAACAAATTAGGCGTAGTACCATCAAAGATGTTTGTATGTAAAAATATGTTTAAGGATACAAATTTAATAACAAAACATCATGTTATATATCACTTTTATTGGATTTAAAATTTTAATAATGGCAAAACAATTTAAAGCTGAAAAAAGTTATAAAGTAATGATTTGTCAAATGAAAACAAAACAAAAAAGTTTACATAAATTAAAGAACTATTTGTATTAGATAATCTAGTACTAGTACTAATCTAGTACTAATCTAGTAGTTGTACTAGCTAAAGTAACATCTAAACTTAATTCAAAAATTTTTGTTTTTAAAGAGAACTTTATTATATCATTTAGAGACTTCAAGTTCACCAGATATATCTTCAGGATTTTCTGCCAATAAAGGTAATTTTATTATTTAGTTTATCTAAATTTACTGAACATTTGCTATATTCTTAAAAGATTTGCCACAATCAGGTTTCGATATGCTTTGTTTGCATAAAAAGTTTATTAGAAAAGTGTCGAATATTTATTGATAGTAGGACCTTCATTAAGCATCAAAAACTTCTCTTGTTTTTTCAAATAAAACAAATTAACTTTGAAAACAAACAAAAACTTTAATTTCATCTATATTATCACATTAACATTACCACTTTATTTTTTTTAATAGTATTTTATTTGTATACAAATCCTTTTTACTTATTAAAACTTTAATTTTAGAAATTTTGTTTATTACAGTGTTGTTAGAATAATATACATCAAACTTTTTTTAAATAAAAGAATAACTTTTCTTCTTTGTAACTTCTATAAAATTTAATATTTTACAATTTTTCAATAATTATTTATTTTATGTTAGCTAATTATCATTAAATAATTGTTTAACTTCAATCAATTGCATTTTTATATGTTACCTTATTTTGCTGTTGTTATATTTATCTAATTTAAGAGAAGTTGCCAAGTCTGTTATAGTTTATAGAAGAAGCAACATTACAATTTTCACAAGTGGCTAACAACAAATAACTTTTTATTTCTCAAGCCAACCAAAATGAAATCTTATCAGTTAAGAGTAGGGTTTTTAAGTGTTTAACATTTATAATTAGATATAAAATATTTTATATTTACAATATTTATTGAAACTAGATAACCAATCAATAAATAAAATAGCGTTGCCTTACCTTGTGGTGTGACCTAAAATTATTTTATAAACAGTTGAATACCAATTTATAAATTATTAGAATTATATATAGTTCATTCGCTGTAATATTTGATTGTTCATCCCATATGTCTACCATCTATTTATCTATTTCTACCATATATATACTTTTGCTAGAAACCATTGTAAAATAGTTTTGTTTAATGCAAAAGATGCTATTCTCAGGTCACTAAATCTTGTATTTTATCTAAAAAATTAAACTCCAAAAACTGGAGAATCTTTAATATTGTCTTTAATAAGGGCAAATCTGTTATTCTATTTTATTTATTTTTTTGTCTTTATTTTAAATACGATCATAAATTTTAATTGGGTCTCAAGTTTGATCAAAATATTTTAGCCCTTAAAAGATACTGCTACATAATGTTCAGGACCCTTTATTTTTGGACATTTTAACTTTTTAGAAAAATGGTTGAGAAAATAAAAAAAAGATGCGGTTTTTACTTTGATTTCTACAGTTTCCATTTCATGTGAACCTGTTGAAAAGATTGCTTAATAAAAGTTAGAGTATTAAGAAGTCCAAAGTGACTAAAAACATCAAAATAAGAGCAGTGCACGGTGGTTCAAAAAACAACACTTTAAAAAGTACATATATTGGTACCCTTAATTTATTCAATTCAATAAAATAATACTGGATTAAAAAATTTTACTGAAAAATATTTTTAGAGGTGGCACCAGACCTTTAACATCAGTCATTTGTTAATTAAACAAATCACAGTAATTTATATGGAATATGGGGTAATTCTCTTAGTGAATACATTCATTGTGCAGACAAATCGTTGTATTATAATCCATTTCAATCCCAGAAAACTAATTATCTAGTCTTTTTTGATATTGTTTAGATTTGAAACTTTCTTGTTATTTAATGCTTTTACATTAGTTTGTTTGTAACAAATTTCTTTATTTCTTTAACAAATGATTTTTTTTTAAAACATTTTTGGGTACTTTAGTACAACTTTTATACCTTTCTTTATCATTCATATTGTTATTTTTCGGTTATGAAAAAAACAGAATAACTTCAACACTATTATTATTTAAAAGTTTGTAACTATACTTCGGCTTTTTCTCCTCCTTCAGCTATAAATACATTATAAACTTCGCATGAAATAAAGTTACATTTTCTTTGAAGTGATTTATTCTAAATATATCATATGAAACAAGTTTATGGAGAAGACAAGCATGGCAGTTTTTATTAAAAGTCTTTGACTTCAACGCTTCTTAATTCAAGATTCATTAACTTTAAACAGTAAGTAAACCGATTGGTGATGGTTAGATGGGTCAAAAAGATCCTCAGAGCTTTTGTATATTGAAACCAGCAAAATTAACTGTTTAAGGTGGAAAATGAATTTGGTTATATATTCTAACATATAAATGAGCTTGGTTAGATCTTCAAAATCTTTAACTTGTTAAATCTTTTATTGAGTAATGGAGAGAGTTCTGGAGAATACTTTTGGAAGATTGTGATTGAAATGTTCAGACTTTAGGCAGCAGAAGAGTTTTAGTGAATATTAACATTTTTTATAGCAACAGAAGCAAAAATGATTTAACTTATCATAGTTAATAATGATTAGGGTGTGTCAACTTTGGATTTTTCTAAGAAAAAAATTAGGGAGTTAATAAAAGTTGCAGATGGAGAATCCAAATATGGTTTTAAAAATTGAATTAAAAAATCTTTTGGTTAAGTGATTTGACTTTTTAAAATTTAATAAAATTTTGACCTGGTTTTTCAAAAAAAACCCAGATTTTACTTAAACATTAATAAGCCTTTTTTTACTTATATTTGATAAATATCAGTTGGGATATAAATATTGATTAAAACTAATTTTTAGATATGAATATATTTTCTTTAAGAAATTGAATAAAATTTAAAAGAAATATTTTTATTTCAAAATTAGACTTTGAATTTAATATGCATATTAATTTAAAACTGAAATTAGATTGAGATTAATTTATAAATATATAAATATTTTTCAATGTATTCTAAATACAGTTTGGCTTAACATCACATTATAATTTTGTTGGTATTGATTTAGAAATACAGCAATATATTTAAAAAAAAAAACAAATTGTTTCAATAAATATTATAATTTTAATACAAAAACATTTGCGTCAAGCTTTCAAGGTCTTGTTTACTATTATTTTTAGGCATTAACTTTCTACTCGCCTCTTGAGTTCGAACAAATTCTTCTCTCTTTTCATGAGTGTACACTCTACTTGAAGCTTTAGTAACTTGCTTTACACAACGTTCAACAGATTGTCTTTGACATGGTCAATTCAGCACCTGCATAGGATTCGATAAAAACACATTAATTTCAGAAGTTCTTAGAGAGGTAGTTAAGACTGGTTCATAAACCGGTGACTCCCATGATATCAGGTCTACTAATTTTTCAGCATTAAAGTTCAGAACAAGATTTTTTCTTTTTCTTGGAGAAGAATCACCTTTTTGTAGATCTTCATTTCCAGTACCTCTAATATCTTTTATCTTATTAATAGCTACACTTCTATCCTCTTCAGTATTAGAACACAACAATGTTTGTAGTATACACTCACGGAAACAAAACCAATCTGATTTTTGAATAGAGGGTGATACTATTTTAATAACATCTTCTTTTTGAAATTTGAGTTGCTGCAGCTGGTAAAGTACATGTTTAGGACCTTTAATCCAAGAATGTTCAACTTTGATCTTAAACCAACAAGGAAAATAAACACCCACAATGCACTTGGTGATAGACCTTAAATTTTTCTTTACCTTGATTTCCATGTTTAGAAATCCATTTTTTACACATTCTGTTAACAGTAGTTAGCTATCTTAAATCTGAAACAGGCTCATTTTCTAATAAATGAAATTTTGGTGGTAAAGTACCACTTCTAATGGCACAAACAACTTTATAAACATGAAATTGATCTGCAGACAAGCTAGTTATTATTTTATCATCGAGAGTAGTAGGTGGATTACCAATTTTAATAGTTTCAAATACTGGATTTATATCTAGATCTATAGCCAGATTAAGCATGGACCCAATAACACCAGACCATTTATTGTTGGATTTTGTTTGGCCATCTAGATTGGTTATAAAAAGCCTCAGTGGAAACTCATTTGTATCAAAATCCTTACTAAGATCAGATATAACTTTTTCTTGTGCTCTCGAAACTTTACTATGCTATTGCTGAAGCGTTGTTCCACAACGTCACTATTTTATCACTAATTTTTTTGTCAGTAATTAATTTAGGTGATGTAAATTCCAAATTTGCACTCAACCACTGGTGTAATAAAGCTGGAAGTATATCTTTGGCCATATCTTTTACAGGATAATTTCTTTTTTTTATGTCTTCGCAGCCTCTCTTAATAAAATTCCATATCTAATAGCGTCTCTGTTGGTTGGTAATTCTGAAACTAGAAACTGTTTTCCGGTATCAAATGCAACACTACTTTTTGTACTAGTACTTATTCTGGTTTTGGGTGTCATTATTCCTCCAAGTTATAAAATATTTAAAAAGAATTTACTAATGTTTAGTAATAAATTTTTCTTATAATAAATTTTTTATAATATAAATTCAAAAAATTCTAAAATCTAAAAATTTCTTATTACAAACTTTTTTTATAATATTAAATAATTTTTTTTTTTTTAATATTATAAGAATGATAGCAATCAATTAAAAGTTCTAAAATTTATACTTAACAATATACAATTCGTAGTTGTTTACTTATTGTGTCAATGAAAAAATAATTTACTGACCACCATTAAGATAAAAAAAATATGTTTGAGTGAACTTTTTTTAGAAATTAAAAGTTATTTTACCCATTTAATACAAAAATTTTTCAAAACATTTTATACATATTAAGTTAAATAAACTTTTTATAAACTAAATGTAACTTTGTATTGCTGCTTAAAAGTCTGCTTTTATTCCGTTTAAAAGAAAACAAAAACCATTTTATATTTTCTTAAAAAGGCTAATCACCTAAGTAAATATTTTTCTGATTTGAAAAATTTAATCAGATTTAGATTCTCCATAAAATTTTGCAACTTTTATTTATATCTCAATTTTTATTAAACTATTTATTCGAAAAAAGTCTAAAATCAACACAGCCCAATAATGATAAATGATTGTGATGTCTAACAGTCATTAAACTGTTTATTTGGGGTAACAGGAATAGTTTGATTTTTATGCTGTTCACTAACAGGGAACTTGGAGTTTTAAGTATTAGGATAACATGGAAAAATCAACTTTAAAATTTTTTTAATTTTTTAATTTTTTTTTTTTTGTTAATTCACCTCCCCAAAGCTGAAAACGTCACTACAGACAAGGAGGCTATTTAATTATGGTTAGAACCTTCTCTCAACTTTATAATTCCGAAACATGAACCTTGACGAACAAGGCTACTGTGTGGAGATACAAGTTGAACGCGGTACCACTAGGGACGTGGTAGGGATCGAACTCGTTGCCTCTCACTTATGAAGAGAGCTCTCTACAACTACACTACCGCTACCTCAAATATCTTTTTTTTCTACTTGTGATATTTGTAAGATATTTGCAAAGAAAAGGATATGTTTTTGCTGCGAAAGTTATAGATTATCATTTTATTGCAATCAGTCAGGTCAGGTCACCCTTTTTAGAAATTAGTTTAAATTTTAGTATATGTCAAAGTATCAGTTTGATAAATAATTAAAACACACTTTTAAATTTTGATTGATGTTGTATCAATCAATTATGGTCAGGTCAGGTCACCCTGCTACAGGTAACATTTAATCCAATACAACCAGTTTCATAGGATCAACTCATAGCATAGCTTTAGAGTAAGGACTCCATAGCAACGGTTAAGGCAATTTATCAAGGCAAAGTAAAACTAATGTAAACCCCAAAGTTTAGTTTTGAGTAGTGGAAGGAGGAGCTCATAAACTATGGATTTTATTCTTCCTAAGTCACAATAAAAATATGCAACTTTGATTTCCAAAACAGATTAACAGCATGATTGGCGTTTAATTTTTGTTACTTAAATAAAATATTTTATATCCATTGTTATCGCTGGACTTCTAAACTAGAGTGCTGGCAATGAGATCTGTTGCAAGGACACATTCCTAACGAGTGGCATTAGTGCAAGTCTTGGGCTCTCCGAAACGTCATTGGTGATCGCAGTGCATTGCTGAGGAAGGGGATCACCATTATCCACTACTTTATTCTGATTGGTTATCATGGCACCAACATTTTTTTACCTCTTACACCCACGTATTATAGCGCTTTGTGAGCTTTATATTATGAGTTTGTTACATTAACGACATTTATACTTTTATCTCACACAGGTGATTATCAGTTTTCAATTTATTATCTAGAATTTAGACCATAAATAGTACCACATTTATTAGCCTATTTTTTCTTTTCATTTTGCCCGTACTATCATTTTTTATCATTTTACTTAATATTTTGTTATCTACTTATTTTATTTTATTGTTTTTGTATGGTGCGATAACTTTAGCCATGGTTGCCTTTAATAAACCTGTGGATCTATATTGACTTGTTTACTCATAGACCATTGTTTCATCATTTGTTTAGGATGACTAGAGCGTGAGTTGTTGTTCACCCTATCCCTGAGTCGTAAAATTTTATTCCTCCAACAAAATAGTTTTAACATTCATTAATGATTCTCACCCAATGACATCATCTACAACCTACTTCTATTTTCACATCTCCCAAGTCAATGTAACTGGACGGCTCCATTGGTCACTTTTTGCGAACATTGTGTCAACTAATCAAACAAATTTATTTTTTGTGGCTGGTGAGCCCCAACTTGTTCCAATGTTCATCACAACGACAAAACGGACATTAGGCTTTCCCACCGGATGTGGTTACGGCGCTCAATAACCTAATGACTATGCTGACACTCATGCACTCGCTCATTGGAAAGCTCCCCAATGCATGTTGGATCAGCACTCGCTGACTATGTGCTCGGATCTAAAATCTCACTCCATAGCACATCATTCCACACAAGCATAGGGCAGTAGCTCTTTTGGCTAAGAGCGATGGCTTGTGGCCTACGGTGACTAATGTGTGCATTCAATCAATTGAAATCCATTCTGTAGGTTTTACGTCTGGCTCTGATGTGCTAGCCCATAAGCGCAAGGAGTGAGTGTCTTTAGCTTTCTATTCACCTGATTTGAAAGTAAACGAAAACATAACAAGACCAAACGAGACGACCAAACGATACATACTAATGCACTACACCATCACACCTGTAGACATCGACAGTCTCTAAAATCAGTATATCAAATATTTGTTCTTTATCATATACTTTTGTTCATAATCTTTTTTTGACCTTATTCTTGTGTATTTATTCAGATTTGTGTTATAATGTGTAAATGAGACCATATATTTTTGAGAAGTATAACAGCACGATAATTTTCCACAAAAATACGTATTACTAACAATTTCTTTTCTTTTTTTTTAGAGATCTTTGTTAGATATCTTTATATATTTAAATAACATAATTTTTTTTAAATATTTATTAATAAATACAATTGATTTTTTCAAAGATAGATTTAGTTTTAAAACTTTTTAAAAAAGTAAATTTTTCAAATCATTTTTTATTACTTTGAAAATATTTTAATCGCTTAATAAGCTAAATTTAACCCTTCACGGCTTTTCTTTAATTTATGCATAAAAAGGGATTTATGTGATATAGTAAACATTTTTCACAATTATTTTTGAGGATGATGTTAGATAATGTTTTATTATGTAAAATACTAATATACTAGCACTCAAAGTTTATTAATTTAAATCAGATAATTAATGAGTTTATTTAATGATATTGCTGATGGTTTCTTACACTAGTAATTTCAATACTTTTTTTTAACTCATTACCTCTGGTAAACAGGTATCTAGTAAAGATTGAGTTTCATCACTGGTTTTTACAATAAATGCTTTCAATGGTACTAATTATTGTAATGTGCAGAAATTAAAGAGGTTGTTCTTTAAGTGGTATTATTTTAAAAAGTTGCATCAAGTGTATGTTGCACAAGATATAGGCGATATATATTATTATTAAAATAGTTTGTAATGATAAATATCTTTAACAAGGTTTTTCTTGATTATTGTTTTTATTACAGATTATTTCGCAATTATTTTTGTTATTTTTTTTTTTTTTTTTATGTAATTTTTTGCGAATAAAAGTTGAAACATTAAAAAAAATTGTGGTTTCTAAGTTCTATTATAAAAAATAACAATTACAACTTTGCCAAACAATATACGCATTTATTTTATTTTTATGAGATCTATGTTTTTACGACTTTTTACGATGATGATGGTGAAGATGATAATGATGATGATGATGATGATGATGATGAGGATGATGATGATGATGATGATGATAATGATGACGATGATGATGATGATGGTGGTGATGATGATGATGATGATGATGATGATGATGATGATGATGATGATGATGATGATGATGATGATGAGGATGATGATGATGATGATGATAATGATGACGATGATGATGATGATGGTGGTGATGATGATGATGATGATGATGATGATGATGATGATGATGATGATGATGATGATTGATGATGATGATGATGATGATGATGATGAACTTAATATAAATAATTTAAAGTTTTTAAAAGAAAATTTTGATTCTTCTTTTCCTTTATGAATACAAGAAGATAATTTAATAAATATAAGTTCTCTTAAAATACAAGCTGTGACTAGTCACTCAATAGTTGCTCTTGGTAAAAAGAAAACCTTACAAGTTCAACAAACACTATAATTAAGAATTGCAAGGATTTTAAAAATAGGTCTTGTTCAGTCAATCCCTGAAGATTTCAGGCCTTGTGATGAATAAAATACCCCAGTGCTATATTTTGCACTTGTAAAACTGAAACACCTTATTAACGAGCGCAACTCTGTGCACTTGGTATCAAGTTATCAAGAGCGATATTTAGGGTTAAAAATTGGCTCCCATAGGTTATCTATTAGTTATGTACGCGGGTATGGGTCACCCAAATGCATACCAGTGCATACAAGGAAAACGGTAGTAAACTTTTTG
This sequence comes from Hydra vulgaris, assembly GCF_038396675.1. Classification (NCBI taxonomy): domain Eukaryota; kingdom Metazoa; phylum Cnidaria; class Hydrozoa; order Anthoathecata; family Hydridae; genus Hydra; species Hydra vulgaris. The sequence goes on along the minus strand of NC_088921.1, from coordinate 11,709,394 downwards.
ATTAAATTCTTTTCATGTAAAGTCAGGGGAAATCAGACGAAGTAGCTTTGGTTTTTTCGTTATTAAATTAGTCTATCTACCGGAAGAAATATTTTAATGCGGCTTTAATAATAAATAAATAATGAATAAATTAATGAATAAGTATGTATGTATGTATGTATGTATGTATGTATGTATGTATGTATGTATGTATGTATGTATGTATGTATGTATGTATGTATGTATGTATGTATGTATGTATGTATGTATGTATGTATGTATGTATGTATGTATGTATGTATGTATGTATGTATGTATGTATGTATGTATGTATGTATGTATGTATGTATGTATGTATGTATGTATGTATGTATGTATGTATGTATGTATGTATGTATGTATGTATGTATGTATGTATGTATGTATGTATGTATGTATGTATGTATGTATGTATGTATGTATGTATGTATGTATGTATGTATGTATGTATGTATGTATGTATGTATGTATGTACTTATTATATATCTATATATATATATATATATATATATATATATATATATATATATATATATATTCTGTAATAAAATAATTGTAATCAAGGGTGTACAAACTTATACTATATTTTATCATTTTTTTAACTATGTTCTTTTTTATTGATAGCGTGTTGTATGTAGTTTATTATTCATTTAGTTATTTTAAGAATTCATATTATCTATACCCTGTTGATAGTGAGTGGATTGAAAACGTGGCAATATTTTTGTAAAGAATTATCTTGCGAATCTGCCACCTGCAAACGTGCTGTGTAAAAATAATGTGCAAAGGGTTTTCTGCAAGTGGGCTTCTCCGTCATTTAAATAAAATATGCTGTCATAAAAGCACTAGATTCGATTTTTGTAAATATGCAAAAAAGTCAACGTTTTCATCACAACGTTTGCTAAACAGCAGGCTGTTGAGGAAATTGTGTCAAAGCTAGCAACGGTGGATAGCTTCTCAATAAATGCCATTACAAAAGTGAATTCATTAGAAAACCATTGTCAAAAAAGACATGGTATTACCCAATAATCCATCGCATGTTGATAAAAAAATTATAATTTAGCGAAACAAAGTTTGATTTTGGAAATAACAAAGAAATATAGCGGGTCACGGTTTTCTTTATTGTTTGATGAATATACGTCTTTAAGAAATCAACGTTATTTTAAAATTAATTTTTTACTTATCTGCGAAGTTTTGGAACCTGGGAATGACTCTATTAGCTTGATTACTTCCTGAAGATAAAATTGTGAATCTAGTATAAAAGAAACTGTTAGATTTTAATTTAATAATGAAAAAGCACACCATTGCAAGTGTCACCGACAAATCATCCGTAATGAAAAAGTTTGGAAAAGTCAAACCATTCAGAGGCACACATTACTTAAGGTGACTCACAGTTGCAAGGTTCTGACACAATTTTAGAGATTGTAATGACTACAAAGATATAATTACATATTTTCCCGTCGATTATTTATCAAAAAATGTGGTATATCAAAGTCAGACGCTGGAGATTAAATCGATTTATGTGCTTGAAGGTACCACCTTGTGTAAAAACATACTATAAACTCGCAGATGAGTTTTAAATCTTCGCGTAGATTATCATTTTTTTGCACAATTGTCAGTTGCTTGCACAAAAGCTGAAGTTTAAGGTAGTATAAACTCTTGCCTAAAAACCTAGCATGATGAACAGCTCCAGTTTTCTTTAACTTGAAATATGCAGAAGGGGATAAATACTGCTTGGTTAGTTCAGCCAACTCTCTTCGGTCATTCCTCATATTGCGTTTTTTAGTAATATAGATCTCACAGTAATCTAAAGTTTTCCTTGCAGCTTCCTTCAAAACTGTTCCTTCAACGATTTTCCAATCAAAAGAGGTCAGGTTAT
>NC_088921.1:11672500-11702500 GCF_038396675.1 Hydra vulgaris | reverse complement strand
CGACTGTTTTTTAAAAGTAACAAAAATAAGCAATATAATAAATTTATTTATTGTATAACTAAACAATTTAACAATTACTATAGTAGGCTATAATGACCCGTTATTATAACAAACAATAAATAACGATTAATTAATAAAAGCTACCTTAGGGATAACAGGATAATTTTGTTTTAGAGTCCTTATCAAAAACAAAGTTTGTCACCTCTATGTTGAATTAAGATATCCTAATAATGCAGTAGTTATTGAAGGTAGGTCTGTTCGACCTTTAAAATCTTACATGATTTGAGTTCATTCCGTCGCAAGACAGGAAGGTTTCTATCTACAATTATAAAATTACTTTAGACTTTTAGTACGAAAGGAATAAAGCTTCATCTAGTTAATTAAAAAAACTAATAAAAAAATTTTGAAAGAATCTAAAAATTTAAAGTAATTATTTAATAAAGAGGGTTGATTAAGTAGATCAAATAGTCTTCAAAATTATTAGTATTGGTTCAAATCCAATACCCTCTGTTTATGAAAAATTTAACATTTTTAATAAGTTTTTTCACTTGTTTATTGTTTAATAATTTTATTTATAAAGACATTCCTGAAATAAATCAACTTTCTTTTCAGGAAAGTGCCTCATCTTGTAGTAATAATTTAATATTTTTTCATGATGATACTATGTTTTACATGGTAATTATCCTTGTATTGGTAGGATGATTATTATTTTCTGTAATTATTAACAAAAATTATAATAAATTTTTATTAGAAAATAATTTTATTGAAATTGTGTGAACATTAATACCTGCTATTATATTAATTATTATAGCTATACCTTCTTTATTTTTATTGTATTCTATTGATGAAAATGTTGAACCTTCTTTAACTGTAAAAATAGTTGGTCATCAATGATATTGATCATATGAATATTCTAATTTTTCACCAAACATAGAATTTGATTCTTATATGATCCCTACTGCAGATTTAAATCAAGGTGATTTTAGATTACTTGAAACTGATAATGATCTTGTTTTACCAGTCAATACAAAAATTAAATTGATTGTTTCAAGTGCTGATGTTATTCATTGTTGAACTGTTCCTTCTTTAGGTGTAAAAGTAGATGCTATTCCAGGTCGTTTGAATCAATTAAATTTTATTATTAATAGACTTGGTAAATTTTTTGGTCAATGTTCAGAATTATGTGGTCTTAATCATTCTTTTATGCCTATTTCTATTTACTCTGTTTCTCAAGAAAAATTTATAAATTGATCAATTAACAAAACTTAAAATGTCTCAATTAGATTTATCTTTATATTTCAATCACTATCTTGTTTTACTATTATTATTATTTTTATTAATAATTCTATTAAGTTTAAGATTTTATAATTTTTTTTTGATTTTTAATATAAGAAATAATTTTATTTCAAATAATTTAGAGTCAAATAAAAATAATTTCAAACAATTTTCTATATTATGTAATATATTAAAACTATAATGTCTTCTTATTTTGATCACTTTTTAATTATTAAAATTTTTGGGTTTTTATTTGATTCTCATCTAGTATTAGTATTATCTGTATTTATAATTTTCATAGCTTTAAATTTTAGTTTTATAATTCCTTCAAGGATTCAATTGTTTTTTGAAATAATTATTAATCATTTTTTTCAAATTGTAAAAGAAAATTTAGGAAATTATTCTCAAATATTTGTGTTATTTTTATCAACTTTATTTTTTTATCTTTTATCAATTAATCTACTAGGATTTTTTATTTTTACTTTACCCCCTACTACTCATATTTCATTAACTTTTGGATTGTTGTTTTTCATATGATTATCAATAATAATATTTGGATTTTTTAATTTTAAAAGCTCTTATCTAAGTATGTTTATGCCAACAGGAGCTCCTTTAGGTCTTTCTCCTTTATTAATATTTATAGAATTAGCAAGTCATATTTCTAGACCTATAGCTTTAGGAATGCGTTTAGCAGCTAATTTAACAGCTGGTCATATTTTATTAGCTATTCTTTCTGATTTCATATTTAAAATGATATGTTTTTCTTCTTCTTTTTTAAACCTATTTCCATTAATGATTATAATATTTATGATTATATTAGAAATAGGTGTTTTAATTATTCAAGCTTATGTTTTTACTCTCTTGTGTTTAATTTATTTAAAAGATAGTTTAATTTTACATTAATGGAAAAACATTATCATCCTTTTCATTTAGTAAATCCTAATCCTTGGCCATTTTGTATATCAATGGGTGTATTATACTTAACCTTAAACACTGTTGCCTATTTTCATAAAGGATTTTATTATCCTTTATTATTAAGTTTTATTCCAATAATTTTATTCCTGGTTTTATGATTTACAGACATATTTATAGAATCTAGTTTAGAGGGGGCTCATACTAAGTTAGTTTTAACAGGTTTAAAATTAGGTTTTATATTATTTATAATTTCAGAAATATTATTTTTCTTTTCCTTCTTTTGAGCATTTTTCCATTCTAGTCTTTCTCCCTCTATAGAAATAGGAATAAATTGACCCCCTTTAGGGATAATAACCTTAAATCCGTTTTCCATTCCATTATTAAATACTATTATTCTTTTATCATCAGGAATAAGTGTTACTTGGTATCATCATAGTCTAATTCAAAAAAACAGAAATCAAACTTTAATTAGTTTAATAATTACAATTACTTTAGGCTTATTATTTACATTTTTACAAGCTTTAGAATATTTAGAATCTAATTTTTGTATATCTGATTCAGTTTATGGTTCCATTTTTTTCGTAGCCACAGGGTTTCACGGAATTCATGTTATTATTGGTACAATATTTTTATCAATCTGTTTGCTTAAAATTTATTATTCTCATTTTACTAACTCTCGTCAATTTACTTTTGAAGCTGCATCATGATATTGACATTTTGTTGATGTTGTATGATTGTTTTTATACATATGTATCTATTGATGAGGTTCCTAACTCTTTCAGATTGGTATAATTAAAGTTCGATTCTTTAACTGTAATAATTTTCATGATCTTTGATTATAATAATTTATTAATATTTTCACTTATATTTCACAATAAATTACATTTAAGATTAGAAAGTCTAATCTTATACGGTTTTATTTTGTTGTCAGTAGTAATAATAATACTGTCTAATAATTTAATAATACTATATTTATCTGTAGAGATTCAAACTTTTTCTTTATTAATTCTTATTGGTTCAAATAGAAACAATATAAAAAGTTTAGAAGCAAGTTTAAAATATTTTATTTTAAGCAGCATTTCATCTGGATTTTTTCTCTTGGGTCTTGCTTATTTATTTAAAATTTCAATTTTATTGGATTTAAATTTATTTAATTTTGTATTTAATAACGCATCTTCTTTTCATTCTTTTGGTAACTCTATATTAATTCTTTCTCTTCTATTCAAATTAGGTTTAGCTCCTTTTCATTACTGAATTGCTGACATTTATGAAGGATCAGATCTTGTATTGATATTATTATTATCCTCTTTATGTAAATTATCTATATTCATTATTTTATTAAAATTTAATAATAATTTTGAAATGCTTATGCTTTTAGGAGCATTATCAATAATCATAGGAACTATTGCTGGATTTAATCAAACTAAAATAAAGAGGTTAATAGCCTATAGTGGTGTTTCTAATTTTGGGTTTATCATTATAGCATTAAGCTTAAATAATATAATAGGCATTGAAATTTGTTTATTATATCTTTTTATTTATTTATTTACAAACTTATTTATAATTATGATATTAGTATTATATAAAAATAATATAGAATTTATTGTAGAATTAAGCGGATACTTAATGAATAATAAAATTTTAACAATTGCTTTAGTTGTGACAATTTTTTCTATAGCAGGAATCCCCCCTTTTTTAGGGTTATTAAATGAATTTATTCTTATTTCTACTTTAATAAATTATAACTATATTATAGCAGGATGTTTATGTTTATTAATTACCTGTATTGGAATAGGTTTTTATTTAAGAATAGTAAAAATACTTTTATTTCAAAATAATAACTTTTATGTCTCTTGAAATAATATTATTTCTTTAAATAAAAATAGTTTATATCTGAATTTTATTTATTTAGGTTTTATTTTATATTATACATTATTTTATTTATTAAACCCTAAATTTTTTATTTCTTTCTTAATTTATATATTAAATTTATAACATGATTTTAATTATAATTCTTTTACCTTTATTTAGTAGCATATTATGCGGATTATTTGGTCGATTTTTTGGTAATAAAGGAGCTAAATTGATTTCTTTTGTTATTATCATTATAACTCTTATAAACTCTTGAATTGTTTTTTATGAAATTAATTTTAATAACAACTTTTTATACTATAATTTATTAAATTGATTTAATTTAGGATTATTAAGTAATTCATTTAATCTAAAGTTCGATTTAATAACCATTAACATGCTAGTCTTAGTTATCACTGTTTCATTTTTTGTTCATTTATTTTCCTATTCTTATATGGAAAACGACCCTCATCTATCAAGATTTATTTCTTATTTATCGTTGTTTACTTTTTTTATGATTATATTAATATCAAGCTCAAACTTAATTCAACTTTTTATAGGATGAGAAGGGGTTGGATTATGCTCATATTTATTAATTAATTTTTGATACACTAGAATACAAGCTAATAAATCAGCAATTAAAGCAATGGTTATAAATAAACTAGGAGACATTGGATTGCTAATTGGAATAATATATCTATGAATTTTTACAGGATCATTTGAATTTAATGATATATTTATAATTTCTACTACTAATAATATTTCTATACTTTATATTCCACTATTTTTCATTTTAATAGGAGTCATAGGAAAGTCTGCCCAATTGGGGTTTCATATGTGATTACCTGATGCAATGGAAGGGCCTACACCAGTTTCAGCTTTAATTCATGCAGCTACAATGGTTACAGCCGGAGTATTTTTAATTATCAGAATGTCACCTGTATTTGAATTTTCATCTACTGTGTTAATCTTGATCATTATCATAGGAAGTTTAGCTTCTTTTTTTTCGGCAACTATAGGAATGGTTAAAAATGATTTAAAAAAAGAAATAGCATATTCTACTTGCAGTCAACTAGGTTATATGATAATGATTTGTGGTTTTTCTTTTTATGATCTAAGTTTATTTCACTTAATAAATCATGGGTTTTTTAAAGCATTATTATTCCTTAGTGCAAGATCTATTATACATGCTATAAATGATGAACAAGACATGAGAAAGTACGGTGCTTTAAAAAATTTTCTACCTTTAGTATTCGTTTTTATAATTATAGGATCTATAGCATTACTAGGGTTACCGTTTTTATCAGGATTTTACTCTAAAGATTTAATTGTTGAAGTAGCATTGTTTTCAAATTTTTTATCTTTTTCTGTTTGAATTAGCATTAGTGCTGTGTTTATTACAGCCTTTTATTCTTTAAGATTAATTTATTATACATTTATTAACAACCCACAGCAAAGTAGAAATAATTTTTCTAATACTCATGAAAGTGATTACAAAATTATTATTTCATTAACCTTATTAACATTATTTTCTATTTTTTCTGGTTACATGTTTCAATTTATAATTATAAAAGATAAATTTCCTAATATGATTTATAATATTAGTAAATTACTACCTCTTTTTTTTAGTATACTAGGAATTATTATAGCTACAGTAATATTTACTAATTTAAATAAAACTTGAAACGTTATTTTTGTCAATTATTTTAGAAGTATTTATTTATTTTTTATAAATAATTGATATTTCGATATTTTAATAAATTACATTTTTTCTAAAAAATTAAGTCCTTTAGGGTATAAAATTACTTATAAACTTATAGATAATCAAATTTTAGAAAGTTTAGGACCGTCTTATTTTAATAAAATTATAGGTATAATTTCAAACAAATCAAGTAAAATTTATTTAAATTCTATTTATTCTTATATTTTAATTACATGTATTTTTTTTATATTTTGCATTTTAATTAATATCAAAAATTAAAGACTATTTCTTATGTCTAGCAGGAATGCCTAGAAGATATGCAGACTTTCCGGATAGCCTACTTACTTGAAATACCATTAGTTCTTTAGGTTCAATTATTTCTATTATAGGAGTGGTTTGATTTATTTATGTAATTTTTGATGCTCTTTATTCAGAAGAAAAATTTATTTCTTGAAATAATTTAAACATTGAAAAGACTAATATATAATATATATATATATATATATATATATATATATATATATATATATATATATATATATATATATATATATATATTATATATTACATTGAGAAGACTAATATATAATATATATATATATATATATATATATATATATATATATATATACAGTATTGGACAAAACATTTGCAACAAACATCAAGCAATGCTAAAAAGTGTTCCTAATTTTACATGTCTTAAAAATGAAACGAACTATACTACCACAGCAAACAGTTCAGGAGTCTGGAGTCATAGCATGCCATGCCATGAGCAATCAGCTGACAGGTGACAGCACACATGCAGAATTTCCTTGACAAGTTCTATTTTGCAGCGGACAAAACAAGTGAACCTTTTTTGGATTGTTTGATTTTCTTAAGTCTGGTCCGTGTAATGTCTCGGAAGTTTTTTAATAATTATAGGAAGTATCCAGAAGTTTCCAGAAGCATGCAGAAGCTTCAAGAAGTTTCCAGAAGAAGCATCTGGAAGCATCCAGTAGCATAAAGAAATATCAAGAAACATTCAGAAGTATCCAGACGCATCCAGAAGCTTCCAGAAGCATCGAAAAGAAGCATCCAGAATCTTCCAAAACAGGTTCACACAGGTTCATTTTATTATATAAGAGACATGTAAATCGACATGTAAATCAGTCAATAAAGTGAAGCCAATCAGTCAGTATTATCAAGACAGTTTATCGAAGTGAGTTTTATCAAAGTGTTTTATTGAAGAACATCAATACAAGAAGTGAAATACAACAAGTGTTTCATTACATCAATACAGTCCACATCCAACCAAGACGTTGTGTTCCACAGTGCATTATTGTATCATCACAAGGTAAATGTAACACGGTAAGCCTTGAGAAGGGTGATCATCTATTTTTATTATTTTTATGACTTCATGTGCAAAAATGGCTCCCGACAGTCTAGGATTGGAACTAAGAAAGAAAATTATTGGCGATTACGTAAGTAGAATGTCACAAAAAGTATTTGTGATAAATATCGCGTGAAAAATGGAATGTATCAAGACTATATTCCAAATATCGTTCTACGGGGAAGTTGGCAGCAGAAAACATAGGTGGAAGACCGCGTTCCACCACTTCTAGAGAGGATTCTATGATCGTCAGATTCATCAAGAAGGATCCCTGGAAATCATCAGTCGAGATACAAAAGCAATTAGAGCTGCCTGTATCGGACCGAACAATCAGTCGACGTGCTGTTGAAGCCGGATTGTTTTCTCGACGTCCTACAAAGAAACCGCTGATTTCAATAAAAAACCAGAAGAAAAGACTCCTGTTTGCTACATCTCATATTGAATGGAATGTGCAGAAATGGCGAACTGTCCTGTTCAGTGATGAATCGAAGTTCAACATCATTGGGAATGATGGCATTTGCTGTGTACGTCGACCGGTCGGAAAACGCCTCGATTTACGTTACTGCCATTAGACCGTGAAGCATGGCGGAGGCAATGTAATGGTCTGGAGGTGTTTATCTGCTAACGGTCTAGGTCTAATACATTGAAACGATGGAATAATGGACCGTTTCATGTATAAAAATATCCTGAATATGTTATGTTACCTCATGCTGAATGGAATATGCCAATAAAATGGGTTTCTCAGCAAGACAACGATCCGAAACACACTGCAAAAGTAGTCAAGAAGTGGTTTCAAGACAACCACCTATCGGTCATGGAATGGCCGCCTCAATCTCCGGATCTCAACCCTATTGAGAACCTGTGGGAGATCGTCAACCGCAGAATTAATCGTGAAGGTGTTCGTAATAAGGATCAACTGTTTGAATAAATTCAAAAGGCCTGGGCAGCAATTTCACAAAGTTTCATTGATCACCTGATCGAATCTATGCCTCTAAGATGCAAGGCTGTGATCGAAAACAAAGGATTCGCCACGATTTATTGATAGCGAAATACAGCTTGGTCAACATTTTGTCGAGTTGCACTTGTTTTATCGAGAAGGAAATCAACTTTTTTTAATACTTTTGATTAATTTATTAATTTTTGTCTACAATTAATGAACTTTGTGATGAATAAAACTTGAAAAACTTTGTCTCTAAACAGTTACATAGTTATTTATCTAAAGTGAAAAAATGCAGCACTTTTATAAAAAAGAAACTAAATTAGCGTTATTAGGTTGCACTCATTTTGTTCGATACTGTATATATATATATATATATATATATATATATATATATATATATATATATATATATATATATATATATATATAAAGGGGAGAATACGGAGAAGTGGGACCCGGGAGAAAAGGGACAACCTGAAATTTCTAATTAGGAGTGGTTCCCAAATACTGTTATTTAATGTAAGCATTTAAATTTCATCCCTCTACTTAGCAGAAATTTCTTTTTTTGCCTGCGTGCGCTAGGAGCCATAATTTTGAAAAGTACCTTTATAAAGTGTTTACATTGGAGTGAAGAGGGACAGAAAATAGAAACGTTTTTGCCCCGCTTCTTTCCGCCGCCATTTGTTTATTTGGATTGGTGAAAGCTGTTGAATATTTTTATGTTGATCAGGTGATTTTTTGATTTTATCAGTTTCTATTTAATAATTTATGTTAAAGTATTGTTTTAAATTTATTTTTTCCACTTCTACTCACACTTGTCCCACTTTATCCCAATGGCACGATTTTTCTGAAAGCAAAAACTTATATATTTAGATATAATTGGCTAGAAACCTAAGGGAATCGAATCGGTGCCTTAAAAGAAGGTTTATTTGTAAAAACTTGTTTGTTTCAGTTCATACATTAAATATAAATTATATTGCAAATACCCTAAAAAAAAATTTAGGTGTCCCAACTCTCCCCACTCTCCCTTATATATATATATATATATATATATATATATATATATATATATATATATATATATATATATATATATATATATATATTTATATTAATAATATTATTATATACTCCCCACTCTCCCCTATTTATATATATATATATATATATATATATATATATATATATATATATATATATATATATATATATATATATATATATGTATATATTATTATTTTTATTATTATTATTAATATTATTATTGTTATTATTGTTATTATTATTATTATTATATATTCAATTTTACTTTTACCCAATTTATTTATGATATTACGTATTAAACAATATCTTATTTTATTTTTTATATATTTTTTGTAAACATTCATTCAATTTTTATTTTATACCATATATCCTTGAAACAACTTTGTAAAAACTTTAAATTGTAATACGGTGCTCGGCAATAAGGCAAATCAATGCCTTCTTTTTGCTCCGGCCATTAACTTAATTGTAAATTTACGGAAGATAATATATTTATTAAACGGCGAAAATATATTCTTAATATATATATATATATATATATATATTTATATATATATATATATATATATATATATATATATATATATATATATTTTTTTAAACAACATTAAAATGTATTCAACAAAATAGAGTTCTAAATGTTCTTAAATTAACAGAGATATCGTTTAATACGTAATATCATAAATAAATTGGGTAGAAGTAAAAGTGAATAAATAATAATAATATATATATATATACATACATATATATATATATATATATATATATATATATATATATATATATATATATATATATATATATATATATATATATACACATATATATTTGTATATATATATATATATATATATATATGCATATATATCTATATATATATATATATATATAAATATATATGTATATATATATATATATTTATATATATATATATATATATATATATATATATATATATATTTATGTATATATATATATATATATATATATATATATATATATATATATATATATATATATATATATATATATATATATATATATATATATATATATATATATATATATTAATATATCATCAAAATTCGTTTTAATTAAAAACAAATATAATAATATTAAAAATAAAAATGGCAATAACAATAAATGAGTAATGTTAACAATAATAAAACAAAACATTAATTTAACTTTTTTTATATGTCCAACTTTTAGTTTATTTAATATAATTGTCTATTTATTATAATAAACTTCTTTGAAAATAAACGCAAATGCATTTAACTCATTTAAAAGGTGAGAGATATTTTATCAGATTAGATAAAATTATCTTCAGACCTTACAAGTCTTAATCCGGCACTGGTTTTAAGAGCTACGGTATTTTATGGGCGTGAAAAAATGCGGAACTATTTATGTAGAGATCTTTATCTTTTATTTATTATTATTATTTTTTTTTTTTTTGTTATTTATCTCCTTAAGGCCGAGAAGGCCACTACATATGTGGAGGCTACTTAATAGAGGTTATAACCCTCTCTCAACTCTATAACTCCAAAACACGAACCTTGACGAACAAGGCCGCTGCGCGGAGAAACAAGTTGAGTGCAGCACTACCAGGGAAGTGGTCGGGATCAAGTTCGGAACCTCTCGCATATGAAGCGAGCGCTTTACCACTACACCACTACCGTATCTGCGCGTAAAATCAGTGGCCTTACTACAGCAAGGCCACTGTAAGCAACATTTACTGTTCCTCAACCAATTAGGCCTAGGGCAAAGAAGTTTAGGAGCCTCATGATGTATTTAAAGAGCTTTTGATGCTGTTTTTCTAGTAAAAGTTATTGTTCCAGAGAAACAGAAATTGGGCACCTAGACCAGTATGCCTACAGGCTAAAAATACTTAACTACGCCACTGTGTATTATATATATAACCCGAGCTGTAGCTAAGCAATGATTTATACGTAGATTACGAAATAAAACTTGTGGTGATTGGAGCCTAGAAAAAATAATCCTTAAAAAGTTTCCCATCTCTACCCCAAATGTGAGGGCATCAAATTAATAACTTTTATTTTTTTTTTCTTACACTAAATTTAAGTTGACAGGTTTTAAAATTCAAAATTGAAAGGTTTTGATTATATAAAGTTTACGCCCAAACCGAATAAGACGGTTGTTTCAACATTTTCTGAGAATGTATTGGTTCGTAACGATAAAATTATTAGTTTTACAAATAATATTTTTAAAAACGCTCTAAACAAATAATCCAAATACGCATTCTTAAAAAGAAACCTTACGTAACCTAATTTTAACAACCATGGCTTTATTGAATGATTCTGAATCCATTACTTTTAATTTTTTCGAAGCATAGCGCTTTTCCTCTGATGAAAACGTAGATCCAGATAATAATTTTTTTTTTTGATACATTTACGGATTGTGCTTATTTTTATCCTAAAGAATTAAAAGGTTTTCTTTTTCAAAATGCAAATAAAAGTTTAAATCGAGTTAGAGTTCACTTCAATATATGAAGTTTAAATCGGAATTTTGAAAAACTTTAATATTTTTTAGAAGAAACAAAATATCTTTTTAATATTATTTGTCTAACTAAAGCATGAGTTACATTAAACAATTTTGACAATATTTTTAATATTTCTTATTTTAAAATTATCTCACAAGAAAGAAAAACTAATAAACGGGGTGGAGAACTTGTAATTTTATGTTCATGAATAATTCTTTTGTAATATGAGAAATAATTTAAACGTCTTCAATGGCAATAAAGAAGTTTTAACAACTGAACTTTTACTTGAAAAAACAAAAAATATTATTCTAAGTTGTTGTTATTGACCACCTAACGGCGCGAGCAAAAACCTAAGCATGTTTTTACAACATATCGTGAAAACAAGTGAGGCAGAAAAAAACGTTTTCAAGTGAGGCAGAAAAAAACGTTTTCGTTGGGGACTTTAATATGAAATTTTTTCTCTATAACGATGACCATAAAGTTAAAAATTTTTATGACACAATTTTTGAAACAGGGTCTAAACCTATAATTAATCACCCTACTAAGGTAACAATAAACTCGGCTACCCTAATAGATAATATCATTACAACAGACATTTTTAATAAATATATACAAAAAGGTATCATAAAAACTGACATATCCGATCATTTTCCTATATTTCTGATATTTAACTCAAATTTAGAAAAAAAGATTAACCCTTTAACAGTCCATGCCGTAATAATACGCAAATCCAAAGTGGTTTCTAAATGTCCATGCCGTATTATTACGCAAACTAAAAGTGGTTCCTAAATGTCCATGCCGTTATATTACGTTTTAGTATCTCCTCATAATTTCTTTCTTTTTATGAGAAATGATACTTTTAATCGTCACAAAATTTATTACTGCATAATTAATAAGCTCTTTATTCAATAATTTACATTTGCACGTGTTCACTTTTATTTTAAATATGGCAGACAAGCAAGTTTTATCAGTGCGAAAAAGCGAATATTTACTCAGGAGGAAATAGAAAATTATATATTCGATAAAAACGAGGAGTTGAGTGAGGTTTCAGAAGTAGAGTATAGTTTATCTGATAAAGAAAATTCCGAACCAGAGATATTAGAGTTAAGTTTAGAAGAAGAAATGCCTGCATTGGTCGATGCTCTTAGTTCTAGTGACAATTCCTTAAATGTATTTCCTGGCTCATACATACCGATTTGGAAATCTGAACCTTCAAATAATAGAGTTCACCCCTTTGAATTTACCGGTATTTCTGGGTGCAATCAAGATGTAGTCAAAAATGATCCTCTTTATTTGTTTGAGCTTTACTTTACAGACTTTACTTTACTTTTTGGACTTCCGCTTCAAAAGTGATAAAACGTGTTTTTTCTGCGCAAGATTTAACTTTTAAATCTAGTATTTAATATATATTTGTTTTCCTAGATTATTATACTCTCTTTTAAATATATTGTAAAGTTTTCTTTCAGTCTAATTTTTCCTAGTTATTTAAGGTTTTATTTTGTTAAGGTTTATTATATTAACTTAAATCTAGTAATTAATATATATTTGTTTTCCTAAGTTATTGTACTATCTCTTTTTAGTATATTGTTTTAAGTTTTTGTTTTTGTTTGAGTCTTTTTTTTTTTTTCCTAGTTAATTAAGGTTTTATTTTGTTAAGGTCTTATTTTGTAATAATTATACAATAATTTATAAAGTTTTTTGCACATACATATATTTTTCGAAGATCGTCCTTTTTCCTTGTTTATAATTATTCGGAATTGTACATATTTTTGACTGCTATATTATATTGACTGCTATATCATATTTGACTGCTATAATATATTTGAATATTTTTGGTTTTATTTTGTTTATCTACTATATTGTGATTTGTGAAACATCTTCCTAACTTTTATTTTATTTTATTAATTGTTAATTTTGTTCTAAATTACAATACATTTCTTAGTATATTGAAATTTTTCTAGCTTGCTAATTGACGTAATTAACGAACCATGGATAACAGACGAAGTTTTAAAAGCTATTAGAACAAAACAAGAACTTTGGAATAAATATATTGCCTCTGGTCGCCATACACATAGAGAGCTCAAAGACAAGCACAAAGAAGCATGCAGAAATGTAACCAAAACTTTGAGATTAGCAGTGTTAAAATATGAAGAGAACCTAGCTAATTTATACAAAAACGACCCTAAAAAGCTACACGCTCATATCAAAAACAAAACCAACTCAAAATATGTATTCAACTCCATAGAAACAATTGATGGAACAATTTCAACAGATCTTCAAATTATTTGCACAACCCTGAACAATTATTTCCAATCAGTATTTGTCAACGAGCCAGATGGACCTGTGCCGGAATTAGAACCCCGAACTGCCAAAAAGTGTATATTAGACGAGAATATCTTTTCAATCAACGATATCCGTGCTCGACTCGCAAACCTAGACGAATCTAAATCTCTTGGTGCTGATAACGTTCACCCTCGTGTACTCAAACACTGCGCAGAAGCTTTCGCTTTGCCACTAACATTAGTTTTCAAGAAATCTTTCTCAACCAGCACTATACCAGACCTGTGGAAAAAATCTAACGTCACGCCCATTTTCAAGAAAAGAAGCAAACTAAGAGCATCAAATTATAGACCAGTTTCTCTCACATCCATACCATGCAAAATATTCGAGAGTATATTACATGAAAAAATAATGCTACACTGTAACTTAAACCGTTTAACAAGCATAGCACAACACGGATTTGTTCAAAGAAAACGCTGTTTGACTAATCTCCTCGAAACTCGCGACTTCCTCACAGAAGCTGCACACAAGAAGTATCCAGTCGATATGATTTACACTGATTTTGCAAAAGCATTTGATAATGTCCACATAATTGCCTATTGAGCAAAGTGAAAGCATATGGCATCAGCGGGAAAGCACTAATGTGGATAAATGCTTGGCTTAACAATAGACAACAGCGTGTTGTCATTGATACTCACTCTACTGCTAAAATATTCACATCAGATTGGAAAAAAGTTACAAGTGGCGTCCCTCAAAGAAGTGTCCTCGGCC
Organism: Hydra vulgaris; assembly: GCF_038396675.1. NCBI lineage: Eukaryota > Metazoa > Cnidaria > Hydrozoa > Anthoathecata > Hydridae > Hydra > Hydra vulgaris. Next base: position 11,687,859 of record NC_088921.1, on the reverse strand, counting down.
CTCTCCTTTTTGTACTATTTATAAATGATCTGCCGGACAACATTACCAGCCAGTTCAAGCTCTACGCAGATGATAGTAAAATTATGAACAAAATAAATCGAATGAAGATATGCTAGCTTTACAATCAGACATTGATCAAGCCATAAAATGGTCTCACAAATGGTTGATGTTCTTTAATGTGGAAAAATGCAAAACAATGCATGTCGGTCGAGGTAACAGAAAATCTAATCAAGTCTATTCAATGACGAACACAGAAGGCACTCGTCGTAACCTGGAGGAAACTGAAACTGAACGAGATCTAGGTATTCTAATATCAAATGACTTCAAAGTCCGTGCCCAGGTAGAGTCTGCAGTCTCAGTAGCCTATTACAAATTGGGCCTACTAAAAGAAGTATTCCGAAGCAGAAGCATTTATCTCTGGCGAACGCTTTACATCACATTTGTGCGCCCACACCTGGAATTCGCTATTCAAGCATGGTCTCCTCTCCTAAAAAAGGATATCAATATGCTTGAAAGAGCTCAGCGCAGAGCAACAAAAGTTTCCTCAATCAAACATCTCCCATATGAGCAACGCTTAAATATATTTAGAGTGACAACACTGGAAGAGAGAAGAGCTAGAGGAGATCTTATTGAACAGTTTAAAATTAAAAATAAAATTGATGATGTTAACTTTTTTGTTCCTCAAAGGATCTCTAACAACGTATATTTCAGGAGGAGTCACAATAAACAGCTACACAGACAAATTGTCAGCGATTGCGAAGAGCGACATCACTTTTTTACTAATCGTGTCACACCGTCCTGGAATATGCTACCACAGGAAGCAATTGACACTCACTCAGACAACTTATTCAAAAGTTTCCTATCATGATGGGCATCTTGTCTCGTTGACAATTAGCCCTACACATTAGTTAGTATAGAGATGCCTGGTGTTGCATCTCTTCGTCAATATACTTTATAGTTAATGATTGACTAATTTACAGTATTATTGAATTTGTAAAAACATAAAAAAAAAAAAAATTATTATTGATTGTAAATTTATTGATTCTAAATAAAATCAAATTCAAATTCAAATTCAGATGAAATTTGTGAGTTTATTGTTAATGAAACTAATCGATATGCTTCCCACACTATAAACAAAAAAGAATTATCAGTTAAATCCAGAATGAGGCGTTGGTTGCCTGTGACAGTTTCAGAGGTCAGGCAATATATTGCAATTTTTTTATATCAAGGAGTACTTTGGAAGCCCACGTGTGAAATGTATTACACCACAAATCCATTGTTTGCAAGTGCTGGTATTAAGTGGTTGTTATCCTATAGCAAGTTCAAATTAAACGATAAGTTTATTCATTTTTTTGATTCTACCACATTACCAAATAAATATCCTCTTTTATCCAAAATAAGCACAGTACGGGATTATTTTAAAAAAATTCCAAGAGGTGTATACACCTACACAAAATATATCAATTGATGAGTCACTTTTATTGTGGAAAGGTAGACTTTCTTGGAAACAGTGTATTCGCAGCAAAAGTCCCAGATTTGGTATAACAACTTTTTATTATGCGCTATCCTATGAGCTTTCATCAGTATTATTGCTAAGATCTACAGATACCATAGAAACACTTCGAAAAAACAGAAAAGATTTATCTATTTATATCCATGAAAAGTTAAAAAAAGATTGAATGTAAAGTTCTTTACAAAGATAAAACAAATATCATGATAACACATTGGAAAGATAAAAAAGATGTTTATACCATGTCAACTTGCACTATTGATGGGGCTAAAAATATTTTAAGAGCTGGGAAAGAAAAGTTATTTCCTTTAGTTATTGATGATTATAATCAAAATATGGGAGTCGTAGATGAAGTGACCAAATGATGACATCATACGAAGTTGAAAGAAAAAGGGCAAAAAAGTGGTGCAAGAAAGTGTTTACTCATTTAATTAATCAAGCAGTTGAAAGAAGTTGAAAGAAAAAGGGCAAAAAAGTGGTGCAAGAAAGTGTTTACTCATTTAATTAATCAAGCAGCATTTAATACACAAATAATTTGTAAAAAAAATGATTTGCAATATGACACCTTTAAACTTTAGAACAATGTTAATCACATCAATTGTTCAACAATATGGCCAACAGCCAAAAAAATCTCACTCTAGATTGGTAGCAAACAAACCCTTACGATTAATTGACCGACATTTTCTATCATATGTGCCAGCGTCTGAAAAAAAAATTAATGCTCAGAGAAGGTGTGTGGTATGTTACAAACACAAAATAAGAAAAGGTTCTAGATATGAATGCGTAGAATGTGATGTAGGACTTTGTGCAGCTCCATGTTTTTTGACTTTTCACACAAAGACTGAATATTAAAACTTATTTTTTATAAAAATTTTCTATTATTATAGTATGGTTATAAATTCTTATACATAACTAATAGTGTTTTTTAGTGTTTAATAGTGTTGAAACAGTAAAAAAAAAATTCAATTTAAAAGTAAAAAAATGAAGTTTTAAAAAAGCCGGGACATTTAGAGACCACTTCAAAAAAAAACGCCAAACTTATAGCAACCGTTTTTTAGAAAACGCGCGGACTGTTAAAGGGTTAACACCCCAATAATTGTAAAAAAACGTATTTTCAAACAAAAAATCTTGAACTATTTAAAGATCTTTACTCAATTGGAATATATATAAAACATATTGATTTTAATGACAAAGCAAATAACATCAACGAAACATTTTATACAGTGGTGTAACTATAAATTTGAACCACTTTAAATTTTTTCAAGATATATTTGCAAATGAAATATCCAATATTTGCTTTTTATATTGAGTTAATATAACACGATTAAGTATATAAAAAATATTTATTTTATGAGTTTGAAAAATAATCTAGAATCTTTCTCAAAATAATTATAAAAAAGAACGAACATTAAAATTATGTTTAAGAGATGCACACTTAATAGCAAAAACTAACTTTACCTCACTTATGCCTATGGCAGAATTTTAATTTTCATAATAGCTATACAATCTCAAGACTGTAATTCTTAGAATGCTTTCAAGAAAACAACAAAACAATTGAAGAATATTCTAAGAAACATTGTATTTGTTGAACTACTTTAAACTTTTCTTCTTATTCGCAAATTCCGCAATTACTTTATCTAACTCTATTGTTTATGCTTTTTCGTTCTCTTTTGCCAAAATTGCACAATGTTTGAGACATTCCTGAGACATGGTATTTCTTAAATATGATTTGATAATCATTAAATTGCCTAAAGATCTTTCAGCACTTGCAACTGCCGCAGGTATTGTCATCAATAGCAATATTGCTGTGTCTACATCTGAAAATTCGCACTTCATAAAACTGTATTTGATGAGCAGTATGTCAGTTAAATCTTTTAACGTAGTAGCATCTGTGATGTCATTTTTGATAAAAGTGATTGCAATAATTAATTGGGTTAGAAAATATTCTTTCAAACTATCTGGGTAACTATGTTGCAATAGTTTAGTTGATTTAATTAAATTATCTTCAGACAATTTTATTAAATTTTGAGGTTGCAAAAAATTAAAAAGGTTTGAAAGTTTTTCCATTCCAGTAAATCTATCACTTGTTTGCATTTTAACAATATCTATGGTCCTATAAAAAACATTTTTTGAAATCTTTTTTCAGCGAATTTGTTTGAATTAATTCCACTTAAATTATCAAAATGTCTCGCATATTTGGATTGCCTTTTATCTTTAAATGTTGGTTTTATAACTCTATCTAAAAGCGTAATTAAATTGCAATTAATTATATCGACGATATTAATAATTGCAAATAAATAAAGACGATATTAATAATTTCTTGTAAAATTATAAAAAAAATGCTTACTTCTCTACAACCAGAAACAGCGTCATTTATAACCAGGTTTAAATTCTGACTCGCACAATGAACATATTGTGCAGATGAATGAATATTTTTTTTTTTTTCAGAACTCCGTTATAAATGCCACTCTTCTCATTAGCTCCGTCATACCCTTGACCCCGGCACTTTTTTAAGCTTATTCCTCTAATTTTAAGCAATAATAACAATTGATTGGTTTAACCTACGGCGAAATGATCCTTTATTTCATAAAAACCCAAAAATGTTTCTTTAATCTCTATTTGACAAAGTTGAGTGTCCTGTTTGCGAATTATGTAAACGTATCGAAAAATTAAACTTAATTATTCTTTTCTAGATACGTCTTGAGTTGTGTCAACTATAATAGAAAAAATGGCAGATTAATTTATTTCCAATAATAATGTTTTTTCTAAATTTTAGCTTAAATATTGAATCACTTTATTTTGGATGGCTGGACTAAGAAATTTTATAGTGTCTTAGGCTTATTGAGTACTTGTTTTATTGTATCGTAGTACTATGACAGCAAATAAACAAGAGACGAAAAATTGCCATTGTAAGTTTCATTTGCCAACACTTCAATTAATCCATTTATTTGATCATAAAATATGAAAATTTACAATAATATTTCTAAACTCACATAAATAAGGTTAGGCGTCACTCATATAGTTAAAAACTAGTCAATGGAGTGACACCTGAAAAAAAACAAAAACAAAAAAAAAACAAGTAAAACACAGAAAGAATTATAAATAAGAAAAAAAAAAAAAAATGAAAGAAAGTAAGGAAAAAAAAGCACCAATAAATAAAGACGATATTAATAATTGCAATAACAATATAATAAATATAATAATATTAATAATAATGTGAATAAAAAAAACAAATAGTAACTATATCATGATAAGTTTACAAAGAATTATAACTAATGGTAAAAATAATTATAGTAAAGTTTGTAACTACGACAGAAATTAATAAAATAAACATAACAATTACAAAAATTAGGATAACAACCATAAAAACTATTATTACAATTGAATCACTATCACTATCATTATAAATAATATTAATAAGATTTAAAAAACAAAGATAAATTAATGATAATAGTAATATTAGTAGAGTTAAAAAAGACAGTATAAAATAAAAGTAATAATAGTTTTATAAACACAGTAATATAAAAAAAGCAATAAAAAGAAAAGATAAAATTAATATTCATTAACTATATACTCAAATATAAATTTCTTAATTTGGTTTCGATTAAGAAGAAGAATGTTAGTAATAAAAGGGTATTTAGTTAAAATCATTTTTTTTATAAATGGTATTATTTGGTTCCAGTGAGAAATACATTGATTTTTAATAGAGAGCTTGCCATATTTGATAGTGCTGAAAAAGGAAGTGTGTAAGTTAAAATTTTCAGTATTTCGAGAGTAATATTTGTGTGTGTCACTTGTTTTAATAGAAAAATTATTGAACGAATTTGGTAGCTTATTTTGAAGAAAATCAATCACAAAGAGACAATTATAAAGCTTTACAAGATCTTGAAATTTTAGAATTTTCAATTCAGAAAACCTATTTTCGATTTTAGATCGAAAATGTCATAATTCTTAAGGAAGTGCGTTTGAAACTGTTTTTACGATGAAATAGAAAACTACCTTTTTGACCCCAAACAGTGCAACAATAACTTAGATGTGAGAAGAACAAGGAACAGTAAATTGATTTTAAAACATGTTGGGGAACATAGTGTTGTATTAATGACAACATATTATTGGCACGTGAGAGTTTTTTATCTAATTCAATTAGTTGATAGTACCATGAACGGTTTTTGTCAAGAAATATTCCGAGGTATTTTATATATCTAGATGGGAAAAGTCTTTTACCATTATTTCTAATTTTCACATTATCTTTTTTTTTTGGAGGGTGAAAAATAATAAATTCAGTTTTATTGATATTTAGGAAAAGACAGTTACTATTTAACCAATGACACAACTGATGGAGATCTGAATTAACTTTTTTACAAAGCTGCGCGAGTGATTTATTTATGCATAGAAAATGCATAGAAGTGTCGTCAGTGAAATGATGAACAATCGAATTATTTATAGAGTGAGGCAGATCGTTAATATATATTTAAAAAAGTAAAGGTCCATTAAAAAAATAACTTTACGTGTCGATTGAAATCCATTAATCGAGACAAATTGATTGCGATTGTTAATATAGGATGAAAACCAACTATTAGCAATACCCCGCATACCATAGTGGTACAATTTTTCAGTTAAAATCTTATGGTCAACTGTATCAAATGCTTTTTGGAGATCAATAAAGACGCCACAGGCAAAAGAACCACTATCAATCGCACCACGAATCATTTCAGTAATGCTAATAAGTGCATGGGAAGTAGAGTGTTTTAAACGAAATCCAAACTGACGACCGTAGAGACACTTAGAATTATCAAGAAAGTGGTAGATACGAGACTGCATTAATTATTCAAGAATTTTGCTGATATTTATAATAATGATATTGGTCTATATTTTGTTATTGCAGTCAAGTTTTGAGTCCTTCTTATGGATTGGTTTAACAGATGCAGTTTTTAAAATATAAGGGAATATACCAGTAGTGAATGAGAGATTAAATAGTTTAGCAAGTACTGAGAAAATATTATTAGCAAGAAGTTTTAGAATAAAGGTTTGAATGCTGTTTGGACCAGAAGCCTTGCCATCATTTAGAGAAAGAATAACTGATATTATTTCATTTTTTTCAGTAGGTTTAATGAAAAGAGAGTCAGGGTTTGATGTTTTTAAATATTTATGGAAGTCAGTATGAGATTAATGAATATTTTTGTGCAGTTCTTCAGGGATTGAAATAAAAAAGGAGTTGAGAATTTCGGAGATTTTAACTGGATCATTGATAATGGCGTTGTTTGAAGATATACAAGATGTATATGAGATATCATTCGAACGTATATTTAAAAGAGTTCTAATACGCTTCCATGTTGCTCTCAAACTATTGCTATTGGTAGTAAAGTAGTGAGAAAAGTGTTTTTTTTTGCTTCTTCGAATAAGTGTTACAAGTAAATTTCTATAGGTTTTGTAAGTTTTTTCAAGCATTAATTTTTTGAAGTTTCGAAGAATAATATTGGTTTTCTGAGAATTAATAATTATTTTTTTAAAAGATGAATAAATTAGAAACTGTAGCAAATGATCCGATATTGTAATAGTTAGATTGCCGGAAAAAATATCTTTAGAAGTTGAATTAGAAAATATATTATCAATTAAAGTACTTGAGTGATTGGTAATTCTTGTTAGTAAAGATATAAAAGGAAGAAAGTTATTTGAAGCAATCGTGTTCAAATACTCCGAGATTGAATTATCTAAGCTTGCTTTTATAAGATCGATATTAAAATCACCCATTATAAAGATAGTTTTATTTTTTTCAACAGCAAGTTTTTCAAATAGAATAGCAAGATATGAAACAATAAATTCATTAATATCCATGTTAGGATGGCGATAAGCACAGCCTACTATGATATTATACTTTTTAGGGAAAATGATTTCAACAATAACAGACTCTAAGAAATGGAGTTTATACATAAGTAAGTCATTTCTAGATTTATAAACTAGTTTATTAGAAATGTAAAGTAGAGCACCTCCAAATAAAGTTTTAGTTGGAGTATGTTCATAAACATATTCACTAAGATTAATTGGAGTTGTTGAGAGTAAATCAGATTTCAGCTTAGTTTCTGTAATTCCGATTATACTAAATTCATAACTTATTAGAGACAACAGTCAAGTTAATTCGTCAAAATGTTTAACTAATGAAGCGATATTTAAATGGAATAGAGAAAAGCAATTAATATTGATGTTTGAAGAGTTAAATTTTTCAATATCAATGTATTTACAATTGATTGGATTCTCAACTATGTTCGTATCATCATCGTCATTGTTATTTAGCTGATAAGTAAAGTAATTATTAAGTTGATTAAAAGTATCAGATTCTCGGGATCAAGGAAAGAGGGAAAGGTCATTTGGCAGATCATTGAAATGTAATATATTGTCAATTGAAGTTTGAAGATGAAGTTCATTATCCGATATAGAACTAGAAGGAAGAATACTTTGCAACATTTAATACAGAGCCAATAATTCATGGAAGAGTTTTTTAATAAACTAAAATCATTATTATTTACAAAACTACATTTCTTGTGGATTGAACTTAGGCAGTGGATGCATTGAAGTGAATGATGATTAGCACGAATAATTTTATCACAAATCTTGCAGAGTTTAGACATAATATGTAGAAATTTGTTTAGGGTTTGGGTTAGGGTTAATAAAGATATAAAATAATTATAAATAAAGATATTGATATTAGTAAGATTATTACAACAGATAATATAACGATGATGAAGTTTATGATAAAAATATTAACAATATAATAATAATAATAACGGATAATAATAGCAACAATTATAATAACAACGACCACAAAAATAGCAATAATAATAAAAATAGTGACAGTAATAACAAAAGCAGTAGTAGTAATGTATGATAAAAATATAAATACTATAAATATGACTAACGCTTAATAATAAAATATACAATTATGTAGCTAATAATAATGTAATCAATAATATAATATAATAGATAAGTAAAAAAGAAAATAAATTGAATGAGCTAAAAAAAAAAAAAAATTAAAAAAAAAAAAAGTTATTACTACTTCAAAAATAACCGTAAATTTTAAACTTCTTTAATTATTAGTTATCTAACTTGACTCGCTGATGGATGGCAAATAATTAAAAGTTCTTTTTCTAAATTCAAATTTTTTTGTTGTTTTTTCTTTTTTCTTTTTTTATCTGTAAGCAAGTATAATCCATCGCATTCAATATAAACACTTTATTTAACTGGTCACTTATTAATTGAATAATTTATAACTTATGTAATTTTTTAAACAAACGATTAACTTTTTGACTTTTATATATAATTTGCAAATGCTTTTTCTTCTTGATAAGTTTTATTCTTTTTATACAAATAATTTCTTTCTTTTTTTTTTTTCTTTTTTTTTTTTCTTCCTATCAACCGTTAGATAGACACATCCGCCATTTGCGAAGACCTCGCAGTGAATTTCAGCTTAGTTTTTGTAATTCCGATTATACTAAATTCAAAATTTATTAGAGATAAAGACATATATACAGAGCCTTTAGAGAATATACAGATAGGCGGAGAATCCCCCCAGAGGATTTATAGACAGACCTAATAGGCCATGGTCTAAGGGCGCCGCAAAAAAAGGGGCCCAAAAATCGAATCGCAAAAAAAATTAAATTTCAATTTTTGGAAAGTGCATTTTCATTTAGAAAGTAATTGTGTAAAAAATAATTTAATTCAAATTTGGGTCTGAAAGAAACGGGAATTTTGTTAATCTACTTGAGTTGATTGCAAATTTTGATCCTTTATTGGCCAGGAACTTCAAAAATATATAGTGACAGCGGTTCTGGAAAACAAACTTCCTCTCAAAGAATACATGTGATGAATTAATCATATTGATGGCAAGAAAAGTTTTGCAATCAATCAACGGCGATGTTTTAAAATCTAAGTATTTTGGATTATCAGTAGATTCAACACCTGATGTAAGTCAAAAAGATCAACTATGTGTGATCTTGTGGTACATTGATCAAATTTCTAATTGGCCAAGTGAAAGACTTGTCAACTTCATCCACATTGATAACCACACCGGGAAAACGTTAGCCAATGCAACCGTGGAATTTTTAGACATAAAACTGAACAAGGAAATCAGCAACTGCAGAAGCCAGTCTTATGATAACTTAAGCAATATGACTGGAAAATATAAAGGTATGAAAACTAGAATTTTGAAGTTCATTAAGCTGTCAAATTTCTTGCCATGTTCAAGTCATTCTCTTAACTTGGAGAGGCTGCTGTAGTTTACTGCATCGAGGTCAATTTTTTTCAATTTTTTTGGTATTGTTCAAGAACTGTTCAATTTTTTCTCTGCTTCTACAAAGTTATGGAAGTTTTGGAACAGCTTGCATGTAGTTTATTTAAATCACTATCGAATACTCAGTGGAGCGCACATGCTTAATTGGTCAAAACCATTCATCTGAACTACAATAAATTAATGGAAGGGTTGGTCAAAATCAATGAGAGTGAAAGTTTTGAAACAAAAGCAAAAGCTGCGGCTGGAAATTTACTATCGAAAATGGAAACTTTTGAATTTACTTTACAAAAAATAATATGCGATCAAATTTCGCAACGAATGAATGCTGTTTCCAAATCATTGCAAACTGCAATTATTACTCTAGATGCATGTGCTGAAGTTTAATAATCTCTTGGTGATTATCTTCTTGGATTAATTAACTCATTCAATTTAATAGTACAAGATGCGAAATTACTGTTACCAGACATTATTTACAAAAGTGACGTAATAAGAAAGCGCTTTCAAGTGAATACTGATCAGAAGAACCTCAATTAAGTCCATATCAAGAATTTTTTTAAAAACCATAAATAATCTTTGTAGATATTTAAAAAAAAAAGCTCAATGCTATCAGGAATTGAATGACAAATTTGTATATTTATTAGACACGAGATTCAATAAAGATAAGACTTGTGTTAATCGTCTGGTGGAAGACAACACAGAAGACATTGATTATATTTTATACGCAGAAATTGAACATCTACACCTGTATTTGAAAGAACATTTTAATAATCAAGTTTCTGAATTGTCCTATTTAGTTTTGTTCAAACTTATAAAGGGAAAATAAATAGAGCCTACATTTCCAAATACTGAAATTATTCTTAGGATTATCATATGTTTCATGATATCCAACTGCACTGGAGAAAGGTCATTTTCCAAATTAAAATTAACAAAAAATTATTTGCAATCAACTATGTCACAATAAACGTTAAACAATTTTGCATTATTGTCAAGTAATGTTTAATTAAAATAGATTAATTGATTAACGAGTTCAATTAATATAGATTAATTGAATAACGAGTTCGTTAATGAAAAATACAGAAAAAAGATTATGTAGATTTTAAACAACATTTAAGAAAAATTGAAATAAAACCTTTAATTGTTTTAAATAAAGAATACATTTTTTTAAATTAACATTCTATTTCTAAATATGGGACGGCAGGTTTTTTTCGGCCTTGGGCCCCTTAAGCTGTAAATCCGGCTTTGTATATATATATAATATATATATATATATATATATATATATATATATATATATATATATATATATATATATATATATATATATATATATATATATATATATATATATATATATATATATATATATATATTAGGGCTGGTACTGATTAATTTTTTTTTGTTCGATTAATCGTCTAAAATTTTAATCGATTAATCGATTAATTTCGATTAATTCTGAAGTCGACAGAATAACCTGCTTCTCACCACTGAAGAGGTGAAGTTGTTATCAGTAAACGTTAACTAACTACAGTATTCACAAACGTTAACAAACAAGACACTTAATGCCTGCTATACTGTATTCAGTTTAATTGACAAGTATAAGTAGGCATCACTTTAGCCAGTCACGTAAACAAACGAGGACGTTAACGTTTTCTGGAAGTAGACAAGATTGCAGTTTGTTGACAATGTACCCTGACGAACTAAACAGTCTTTCACAAGGAACAGAAGTGGCATGTACACACAGAATTGTCTGCACAAAACTGCTCAGGTTAGGGTAACGATGCCTGTTCAGTTGCCACCACATGAGGGGATTCTCAGTTTCTGGAATTACACCTTCTTCTTGATATCGTGTAAGCTCAGCCAGTGAGCCATGTACTGTTTGTGATTCATCTGATGAGGATTGCGATTCCGAGTCGCTGACCAACAGAGTAAGTTTCAGTTTCTTACGCACAGGTTCTGATGCCTCGCCAGTGCTGGTAGTAGTTTCACGTTCAGCTCTCTGTCTTTGGTTACAGTACACCCGAAATGCATTAGAAAGTATTGTCCAAACTGCTTCACGTTTCTCTCTTGAAAGACAGCCGAGTTTCTTGTAACGTGGGTCTAATGCCACAGCCATTTGCAACGTTGGCAATGCATCAATGTTTTTAATGCGACCTGAGAAGTCATTTAGTGTTGCAGATTTGAAACGTGCTATATACCCTGGATCGTCATCATTAACCCGCAGAAGTCTGCGCAAAAATGCCTCTAACGGAAGTTAGAAGCATTTTTGCGCAGACTTTGTACAGACAGCCGAACATGTAGCATACTGTTCACTACCAATAAACTCAGTAGCATCTGCAAGTGGACCCAATACCGAGACAAATTTTGACATTTTCTGCCAGTCCAACTCCCTTAGTTTATCTCCAGTGTAATTCTCGGGATGGTCAATATGATACTGCTTAATGGCATCTTTCACTTCCAGCAATCTGGCTAACATTAGGTAGGTACTGTTCCACCGCGTAGCTACATCCTGCTGCAATTTGTGAAACTTCACATCGTCAGACCTGTTAGAGATACTGGCTTGGCTGGCCTTTAGCTCTGACGTATTCCTTGAACTGCGCTTAAAATGTCCAACTAGGTGTCGACATTTAGCCAGAATAGGAGATGAATCAGCTGCTTTCAAACCTGCTAGTATGCTCAGTTGAAGACAGTGTGCAATACATGGTATATGGCTGTAATCCGTCCGTCCTATAGCAGCAACCATATTTCGTGCACTGTCCGTTACGATACAGCTAATTTTTTCAGCAATGTTCCACATTGCGGCAAACTCTTCATAGAAACTGGCAACATTATCAGCAGTGTGCCTTTCCTCAACATTTATGCAAGCTAAAGCGACAGACGTCAGTTTCCACTCAGAATCAATCCAATGACCTGTTATCCCACAGTACGATTCATTGTTGGTGGAGGTCCAAAAGTCAGTAGTTAGAGCAATACTATGAATGCATTCTAGAGCTTTCTTGTTCTCATTCAACTTCTCATAGTACATCTCTCTAATGACAGTGTCGATTGTACGGCGACTGGGCAAAGTATAAGTCTGGTTTTGAAGGGCAATACGAAGCACCGCCTCTAGTCCAGCATCTTCTACAATTGCTGTTGGACGTCCAGAACTGGCAATCCAATGAGCTATTGCACCTTCAGGTCGGCTGAGACCTTTTCACTGACAGGCTTGTTTGACTGACACGTAAATAAATTGGTGATTGATTTTATCTGAGGGGTCATCTTACGTTCACTGTCGACAACCTGTTGATATTTCAGAGGATGCTTGTGCTGAAGGTGATAAGTCAGCGATGTGTTTGAGCCACGGAAGTCAGCGATGTGTTTGAGCCACGGAAAGCAAACTGTTTATTGCAGTGAACGCAGTATATTTTGTCACCTTCGTCTACTTTACCATCAGCATTCAACTTGAAAACAAAATGCTTGCTTAACTTTCCAATTAAATGTTTGACAGAAACGTTGCTTTCATTAGTTGCCGCAGCCATATTTGCAAAACAAACTTTGTTTACTTTAGAAACGGATATAGAAATGTAAGATAATGTTCCCAGGTCAGTAAGTATTTTAAAATATGACAAAATTTTTAGTCGAGATTTTCAAGATATGCGCTTTCAAAATTAATTTTAAATTTATCGAATTCTATTGAAAAATTCTAAATTTAATACTCTTTTTCGTCATGGCTAATGACTTTGAAACAATTGATTTTGAAAAGTTGCGTTTAGACGTTTTTAAAACTTTTAAAACTGAAAATAACTTCTTTGCGAATGATCTATATGAAAACGATATATTTTTTTTATAAATTTTTATGCTTAACATTTATCAAATTAACAGATATCAAAATATATTGTTCATGCTAAAATTTAAATTAGGCCAAGTACCATACCACTTCACAAATAATTTCTTTATAAATAACGTTAATAAATATAATATAAGAGAAACAGGTAATCTTGAGTTTATTCTAATTGAAGAATATTAAAGTTAACTTTAATATTCGAGTAGTTTTAATACAACTAGTTGTACTTAATATATAATATATTACCTATATTGAACATAATATATATTATTCACTTGTTAGGGCTTCGTGATAAGATCAGTACGATCTTCTTAAAGTCCTGTTTGTACTATTTTAAATATAAATATAATCTCGTTTATATATTTTGACTAAGGAAACTTGTAAATATTTTTATTATAAATTACGAAACTCGTAAATATATATATGTACGGCAAAATAAAATAAAAAAATAAGTAACGGAAAACCGGCAAAAATTAATCGAAATATTACTGATTAAAAAAATATTAATCGATTACATAAATTAGCGATTAATCGATTAATTAATCGTTAATTTCCGCAGCCCTAATATATATATATTATTTAATTAATTTAAAAGCTTTATTTCAATTTAATTTTAACTAGATAGTTTTAGTTAACACTAAAACTAATTTAAATCAACACATTTAACTTTGTAGACAGTACACACACACACACACACACACACACATATAAATGTCATGAAAATTTACAACTGTTTCAAATTTAAAAAAAATATTTATAATAATACAATCTTAGCTAAAGATATAGGTTGGAATAAAATATAACAAAATTTTAAAAACGTCAAATTTTGCAAACGAAGTTATTGTCATACCAATTCTTGATATGTTTTTTGAACACCTCAAGACTTTTTGCTGACCTAATCTCATTATTTAGTGTGTTCCAAGGCGAGGGGGCTCAACATAACGTACAACATGAATCATTATAAATGGAGCCTTTAGGAAGTAGAATGAGTTTTTTGTTTCAACGGAGTTTATACGTAAGACTTTTTTTTATAGTGAAAAGATTTTTCATAAATATTGGATTTAAACAATTAATAGACTTTAAAGTTTCCACCATTAGAATTCTCTAATTTCTTAGATGGATTCTCGGACCATTATCAAAATTTAATAATACGTCCAGAGAGAAATAAAATCTTTTATTGACTATACTTAGACCACTTTTATCATTCTTTTAACTAGCCATATTTTTTATTAAGCAAAACATCCTAACTAGAGGACAATAAGAAAAGTTAGACAAAGTAAAAGCATTAAACAGCAAAATAAATTTATTACGGGATAAAAAACTTTACCATTAGCTTTAATGTATAACTGTTTTATATGTTCCCCAAACTTTAGATCTTTATCAATTGTTATCCCGAGTAGTTTTATATTATCGGAGGCAAAAATCCTTATATTACCTATTTTTAGCAATGAATTTTTTGTGTTTTTTAAGCCAATTAAAAGTAATTAAAACTTATCTGGGTTATCAACCATCGAGTTTTAACTGAAACCAATTGATGGTATTGGTTGCTTCTTTTTACAAACAAAAAATAACCTAATCACAAGCATAAACAGTGTTGTCATCAGCAAAATTACAAAATTCCGTATCTTTAATAAATAAAAATAAATCATTTATCAAGATATTGAACAAAATTGGTCCAAGAATTGAGCTTTGAGACACTCAAAATAATATATCCACCCATTTTAAGGCAGAAGAACCTATTTTTA